>NC_091578.1:3169644-3174644 GCF_042767895.1 Penaeus vannamei
GGAACGAGGTCCTCCTCCTCCTGAGAAGGGGCAGGAACGAGGTCCTCCTCCTCCTGAGAAGGGGCAGGAAGGTCTTCCTGCTGCCTTTCCTCCTCGGGATTGACATCGTCCTCGCTTGTCATTGACTGCGCCGACTTCAGAAAATTAAAAAGAATGGCGCAGAATGTCATACTGGTGGCCAGAAGAGCAAAAAGACTGGTGATGCACGTTAAATGTTTTTAATATTATATATTACTGTTTAACCAGGCCTTCAGGGCTGCAATGTTCTCTGCATTGCAGTTGATTCGGGCCTGGTTTTCAAAATAGTCTGGCATGAACCAAGGTGTTTCCTGCACGTGGCACGTTTTGACTGGTGGAGGCGTTTTATAATAAAATCTATACTACTAACGGAGAATTCTCTCTATTTTGAAGCTTTAAAGCTTCATCACTTTTTCCTGCTACCACTCAAAAGGGTATTTAAGAAAGACCAATCCTATCGTAACGAATATTATCAAATACATAAATATATTTCCAGGATTTCCTATTCATATCAATTTAATGTAAAGAACTTATCTGTATCGGGAAAATAGACAGTAACTAACACGCTCTTTTTCTCTTATACTATTTTTTATTTCCTATTTCACACGCACACATTTATACATATCTAACATATTCATATATATATATATATATATATATATATATATATATATATATATATATATATATATATATATATATATATATATATGTACAATGAAATTTGGAAAAGCCAGACTTTTCCAAACTCATGGCACTTCGCCCACATCATTCCCATATTGAAAGGAGGATCTGATGCTGATGATGTAGGTTAGGAAACCAACCGATTTCATCCTTAGTGCTGAGGAGCCAAGCACAAGCAATGTGGGCGGCCCGCGTGCCTCGGCGCTGGCGGTGGGCGTCGAGGAATCGCGGCGGAGGGAAGGCGGGATGTGCGGGGGCGAGCGGACGGCAGCGAGAGTGGGCGGGGGGGCCGTGGGTCACGGTGTGGTGCCGGACCTCGTGCCGTGGTTGGGTGGCCCGGTTGATCGGCTTGGTCAAGGCCGGGAATTCCCGCAGGAGGCTCTTGAAGGCGCAGGTCCTGGGAAGCACTGTCCGTATGAAGGGGACTACTTACCAGCTCCTCTCAGCCCCAGATTTCCAATTAAAGTGATGCGATTCGGCCCTAGTATAGCGACGCGCACGGAGAGACCTGCGCGGGCCTCGGTTTGGTGGGTCAGACCGTAGTGCGGCAAGAAGTCGGCGCCGATGATGGGTGGCCCGGTTGATCGGCTTGGTCAAGGCCGGGATTTCCCGCAGGATGCTCTGAAGGCGCAGGTCCTGGGAAGCACTGTACATATGAAGGGGGTACTTCTTACCAGCTCCTCTCAGCCCCAGATTTCCAATTAAAGTGATGCGATTCGGCCCTAGTATAGCGACGCGCACGGAGAGACCTGCGCGGGCCTCGGTTTGGTGGGTCAGACCGTAGTGCGGCAAGAAGTCGGCGCCGATGATGGGTTGAGATACGGCGACGAGGAAGATCCACTGGAATCGTTGGGCGGGCTCGTCCTCCAGCGAGAGGGTCCTCGAACGCTCGCCGAAGGTGCTGATGGGCGATGCGTTGGCAGCTTCCAGAGTGCGGGAGGAGGGGAAGCGTTTATCCCTGTGGGAGGCCGGGAGGAGGCTGACCTCGGCCCCCGTGTCGACGAGGAAACGAAGGGAAGAGGAGGCATCTCGGATGTGCAATGAACGCCTTCGAGGTCACGTGCGGAGGTTAGGAAACCAGACTGGATCTTATCTCTTTATTGTTTAGCGTGACGTAAAAAAATAAACGACAGGTATTGGCGAGAGAGAATGATGTCGATCGCAGTCAGAACATAGGAAAGAGAGAGAGTGTCAGGGGTTTTGTGTTGCCCTGATTTGGTGGGTTATGGAGACCCAATTCTGGTTCAGCTGTTTATTGATAGAAGATGGCTGGAAGGTAGCGTGGCGCGGGTTGTTACGGGCAAGGAAGCCCAAGAGGGACGCCGAGCGGGCGCGCGTGGGGGAGCGCCCCCAAGGTGATGTGTTGGGTCAACTGTCCTGTAGGTTTCGAGCGCTGGTCGCGGGTCCCTAGCAGTGGAGACGCGGAAAGGTAACCCTTGTTCCTCAGATCGCTCGGCATACGCTACTAACCGTCGCCCACGACGGGATGAAGCTGGCTCTGAAAAAAGCACACCAGAGGCAGAGACAGGGCGAGAGACAGGGCGAGAGACAGGAGGGCAAACAGGGGGGGGGGTTGTGTTATAGCAGGGGCCGTAATCAAAATATAATCGATATATCAGATTGCATTGTTATTACAAATATTTTCATGAATTTTCAATTTTTATTTATTTTTCTATCCAAAGATAGACAGAGGAACATGCTTAGGGAGACAATTACAATAGTCCGCGAAGACTTGCTTGAGTTGCAATTGTCTCAGATAGCAGGAAATGAAAATCTACAAGAGATAAGCATTGTGCAAAACTACAAAGGAAGCAAAAGGTGTCGCAGTCCGCAAGGACTTGTCTTGAACGACGAACTTCTTTGGAAAAAGAAAAAATGCAACAATGCAGAGTTCAGAAGTGTGCAGTGCAATAATGCATACGCTATACGTCTGACTAATAATGATTCATTGAAGCTGTCTATCACACGTCACCAACAGCAATTTGAGGCAAAGCAATAATGAAAACAGGTAATGCAGTCCTCATACTTCGGGAGCGACTCATTACATCAAAATATACTTTCTCAAGACAACATTTGCACGAAAAAACGTAATGCACGACAAGAATACACGGTTGGCGCAAGTCGGTTATCTTCCGGAAACAGTACGCATGTAATTTTTGTGCAATTAACGGGTTTCTGCGAGACGATGTGCGCATGTGGCTGCGTGAGTGCGTAGACGAGTTGGTTAATTTAATGGGTGGGAGAGTTATGAAATGAGTAGTCAGAGTATAGCACACGAGAAAATAGAATAGTTTTTTTGAGTCATTCGTAATTTGTTAAAAGTAAGGGCGAGTAAAAAAGGAACAGGATGGCGTGGAAGTTGGAAGAAATAAGCGAAGGGGAGGAGGAGTGGGTGGGCGGGAGGCTAAGGTAAAAGAGGTATGGGTGGAGATGGGGGGGTCAGGTATGTAAGCGGGGGTGGCAATGTAAGTTGAGCTTAATGAAAATAATCACCGATCTGACCACGAAAAAAAAAACATTCACGCTAATAACAATGAACTAACGTTAATTTCAATATTAATCAACTACTATGCGAAATCATAAAAATGGTACTTTAATTAGTACGTAAAATGAATGAAACGGTGACTGGTTTGGGTCAGCTTCCCTGAGACAAATGACCCGAAAGACAACCCTCGTGGTCGGTCGTAAATGGTACTTAAATATTAGATATTTTTTAAACATAAGATAGATATTTTGCCTTTTTCTTTTGGGATTTTACTATTTATAATATATATATATATATATATATATATATATATATATATATATATATACATATAAATATATATATATATATATATATATATATATATAGATATATATATAAATAAATATATATATATATATACATATAAGTAAATAAGTAAATAAATAAATAAATAAATATATATATATATATATATATATATATATATATATATATATATATATATATATATATATATATATATATATATATATACAAGTATTATAAATAGTAAGGTAAAGTTCCTTGGCTGAGGGAACAGCGCGTCGGGACGAACGCATATGCACAGAAATAACATCTGTCAGTAGAAATACGGCGACGAAAGAGAAAGGGAGAAAGAGAAAGAAAGAAAGAAAGGGATATTCATATAGACAGAGATACAGATACATAGACCGACAGATAGTCTCGAGATATGCATTTATATGTGTACATGCACGCACGCATATATTTATATTCTTTGGGTCGGGTCAAACAATTTTAACCGGGCCGTAAATGTGCAAAAAAAAATGTTCCTATGTCTATCTGGTTGTAGGGCGCCCCTGTGTACGCTATAATTCATTAAAGGTAAGAAAAAGATATTTTTCTTATTTTTCGTTTTATTTTATTATTCTTTCTACCCCCCCCTCTCCCTCTCTCTCTCTCTCTCTCTCTCTCTCTCTCTCTCTCTCTTTCTCTCTCTCTCTCTCTCTCTCTCTCTCTCTCTCTCTCTCTCTCTCTCTCTCTCTCTCTCTCTCTCTCTCTCTCTCTCTCTCTCTCTCTCTCTCTCTCTCTCTCTCTCTCTCTCTCGTATAATCATGCGAACATGCGCTGTAATATAATTGTGGACCAGATATGAGCACACATACACGACAGTTCATGTATCTAAGATTTATATTTTTTCAGGTTTATTAATGTTTCTGTTGAAACTTCTAAATGCATTGTAAAGCATTATTGATGCAATACATGATGCCTATAGAAAGGTTTACCGATTTTTCAGTAACTTAATAACCACGCTTTAACCTGTCCTGAACTATACCAATTATAGTTGGTTGAAAATAAACTCTGATTTGAATTCGAGTTTGCATTACCCTATTTCAGGGCTCAATGAGCTCGTTGTTTCACATTCCCTGGAAGAAAACGGACTCTTCGCTAGCTTCTCTTCCGAAGACTGCCTGGCTAGAGGCGGCTACGGGAGCATTTACCTGACGAAGTGGCATGACGGCAGACAAGTCATTGCCAAAGTGAACAACTGTCCAAATAGGAAGTTGGTCACGTACCACGAGGCCGCCATTCTAGCCTACCTGGACGGTCGCGGCGGAGCGCCCAAGCTCATCGCCACGTCTGTTGACGAAGGACTGGTGGTCATGGAATATATAAAGGGCGTTACGGTCCTTCAGCTCATGAGAGAAAACACTCTGAGCGACTCCCAATGGCTGTCGGTCCTCTGTGCCGTCGCAAAGCGCCTCCAGGAGATCCACCAAGCCGGCATCATCCACGGCGACTTCAAGCCCGACAACTGCATCATCACGTACGA
>NC_091578.1:3232248-3244748 GCF_042767895.1 Penaeus vannamei
TCACATCCAGACGGCCCAAGTCCCCACGCAATAGTAATAGGGCAGTGAGGTGGTCGCTTGTCATGTCAGGGTACCTGGAAATATTTGTGAATAAAGTAGGGAATGTGAAGAAAAAGATATGAGGAAACAGAAAGCATGAACAATATAAGATTCCTTGAAGAATTTCTAGAAAAATATAAGTAGCTTAATCAAGGGTTATGAAAACAATGTATAAACACCAAGTATACCTACCTACAACCTTGTAGATGCCTAAAGGGCTATTTTCATCTTCTACTAATGATACTCTTAAAGTATCTTTAAATTACTGATGATGATTATAAAGATAACTAATGAAAAAATGATAAAGTTTATGCTAATGGTGATGATGATGTCCTGCTGATAATAATAGTAAAGATGACATTGACAATAATAATATGAAGATTAATATATTGATGGTGATGATTCTTGATACAATATTCTTCTCTAGGGAAATCAAAGGACACAAACAGATAAATGCCAAACCTCCTTAACAGCCTATGCAGCTCAAGTCCGAGGAATTCCACATCTGAAACTTTTATGACCTCTGCTAAGCTCTTCATGACCTCACATGGTGAGTCAAACTTGGCTAGGTCTGGGGCTGCTTGCTCAAAGACAGTAGACAGCTTTGCCGCTTCCTGGATGCAAAAGAAAACAAAGAAAATATGCACAGATGTAAATAAATTATTCAAGAAATAAATATATGAATGTTTATACATTCGCATGTGTGTGTGGATCAGGTTGCATGCAGGCATTCAAAGAATACCCCATGGTAATATCCAGGTTATGATTTACACTGGGCATCAAGCAAAATCCTTTACAAGGAAACCTAATAGATAACACAATAAATGTATATATATAATAAACCAGTCGCAAGTATCCATATTTTTTAAAACTATCACAGCATCATTCTAGTGTGATAAAAGTGACCTAAACATTTATATATACACATTACTTTTGGATAGACTAGGTAAATATATTTTGTTTGTAAGCTAATTATCATAAAGACCTGTTATCAACCTTTGTTGAAAGGTTAATTGAAGCTAGATTTCTCACAGTAGTATCTTATATGATCTTAAGGTATTTTTATAATAAAAAAATAAAATAATCTAAACAATCATAAAATAATCCAGGATAAAATATGCAAACTATTAAACAAAAAACTACTTACAGATATAATTCTGTCAGCAACCATCTTACGATCCTCCTGAGTCTTCAGCGATATTCTCTTTTGCAAAATGGCAGTTGTGTAGCGCATTGCAACAGTATTCAGAGCTATCTGAACCACATGATCAAAGTTCCTTTGTAAAAGAAAACAATGGAAACAAAATTAATGAAAAAACAAAAAATTCCAGTCATTTCTGTTTTCTCATCTCTATACTTACTGCCATCATCACTTTTTTATTTATTTCCCTAATACTTCCTATACACTCATTTACAGTAACAATTCCAACCAACTCACAGCATGAGCTACATGAAAAGAAAATTGATTGAGCACAATAAATTCAGCACAAGTTATATGAAACGAATAATGACTGAGCATCATAAACCACACATACTTCTGGTACAGGTGCTGGTAATCTGTGAAATAATCAGAGAGTGTGAGGCAGATGGTGTCCATGGGCTCAGTGTTATTAAGCCACCGTGGAGTCAACAGAGTATTAAACTGTTCCTGAAGATCAACCAATGCCTCTTCGAGTAGATGATCGCACAAGAGCTCTCTCAAACGCTGCAACGGTGACAGAGCCAACAATGTGATTTTATTCTGGCTTAAGGGGTGATGTAATGTGATGAAATTTTTAAAGGAAAACCATTTATATTCACCAAACAAGACTGATTTTTTTTCTATGAAGATTTATAAAATCATCATGCACTGCTAGTTTTTACATAAAATAAAGATATTGCACTGTTGCAAACACAACTTGATATTCATGTGATATATTACAATTTTTTTCTTTTTATATGCCAGATAGTTGGACTTAAACCAACACCCTTTTCTTCACAACAGAAATACTTTACATATAGTATTTTCTATATAATATGGTAACATTTACTTTGTTCATAAATCCTTTACCTGGTATACGGTCAGCAGAGCATCAAATTCGGTGGCTATTTTCGCATCAGTCTGAGTTGATCCTCCTGGCTTCCAAAACTGAGACTTAATATCAAGCATCACACCCACTAATCCTTGACAACCATTAGCCAGAGCAATGTTATAGGTTGTGAAGTATTGGATCTTGGGGGAAAATATGAAAAAAAATTATTAAGTTTTGCAGTTAGAAAAAACTCTTTATCCTATCACAGAGTACTGTACAGCAAGGCATGCAGACAATGACATACCCAGCACATCTGCTTATAAATCAATAGTGGCGTATGTATGACTCAAAGTCACTCTCAAATAATACTATACCTTTGATCTGTCACTGTAATAGGTGTCCTTGTATCTTGTCACTGCAGTCTGGAATTTGGCTGCAAAGAGACGAACTTGCACCAAGCTTGATATCAGGACTTGAACTTGCACCTCAGGGCTGTCAGTGCATCATGAGGCAAAGAAAAGCATGATATATAGTTTGTTTGTTTGTTTAGGCTGAATGTTTTATTATCAGTACCATTTTATCATTGACCTTTCATTTATCCCAATTCTATATTCATCATTTTTAATAATTTATTACTTTCTATAATAACTTTAAAATGATATCTGCAAAATAAAGCTTCAATCATTTCCTCACCTTATGGTACCAGCTACTTCCAGGTTCTGACGGATCATGTCATGAATTAGCTGCGGGAGTTCTGTCTTATAATGGGACTCGGAATCTTGCTGAGGTGGTTCATCACGGTACCACTCCTTCTCCTCCAACTCTAAGGCTCGACCCATCCATGAGTCATAGTTGTTGTTAACATTCTGTGAAAGATAAATGCAATATAATTCTGGAGGTTGAAGGCCTTTCTTAGAATGAAAACTAGATGATCCAGAAAAGTGAAAAAGTAAAGGAAGACAAGAACAAAAAAATTAGAGTAAAAGAGCGTAAGAGGGCAAAAAAAAAGCAAACAAACACACCAGCATAGGCAAAAATATATTAACTCACGACAGAAAAAAATAAACACTACAAACCTGTAGGTACTTTGATATGAGGTCCTCTAGTACTTTATTCTCCAGTAAAGGCCCCAGCTTTGCCACATTGATATTCAGCTGGGGATGAGACATGAGTTCCTTCCCACCATATACATTCAGCACCCATGAGAGGAGAGTCACATATTCATTATCCTCTAGGCCTCTTTCGACTATCTCAACCAGCTGCAAACAAATACCAATGTGCAGATATAACTGGAGTTACAACCTATTGATTCTTATCCAAAACAATTAGGAGAAAGAAATTATGTTACAATAAAGTAAAACATCTACAAACAATACTTGAATACACTAATACTAGATTTTTCATCAGAACTTTTGAGTATTTGGAGATGTTTATCAGAGTTTAATGATTCCAAGGCACTACATACATGGTTAGACAAGCTCTTATGGTACATCTGAACGTATCTGTTGACAATGTCATAGTGTGGAGGGAAGCATGGCACACACAATGACTTGATAACTTTCATGTCCTCTAGCAGAAGTAGTCGAATAACCTGTGGGGTAAAAAGAGATTGTGTATGATAACCATCCTTAGCAGATTCATCCTTCAAAACATGTAAGTGTAAAACTTCTAGGAAAATATCTTTCATTTTATCTTCTCTACACTGAAGAAAATGGTTCCCTATCCTCTACAGAACTGGAAATATAACCTCAGCAATGAGTTCAAGAAAAAAGAGCTGCATTTTAGAGAGATATCAGTAAGGAAATGATTATTCATATTATTGTTTTAAGTACTGTTTCAAAAGGAAACAAAATGGATTACATAAACCTATACAGCTTTGAAGAAGTGAATTTTGGGGAAAGGTTGAAAATTTTATATGTATATAAACATTATATATGTATATATATATATATATATATATATATATATATATATATATATATATATATATATATATATACATATACATATACATATAAAACAATGAATACAAAAGAAAAAAACATCAACACACCTCCAGATGCTTAATCAACCAATTTTTACTTGTCTCTCTGTCCTCAAACTGTCCTCCTTCAATACGTTGTGCAGCTGAACTCTCCAAGACGGCAAATGCCTTCTCTCGCCACTTCTTGGGGCGCCTGGGAGGTAGGAACCCTGATCCTTTCTGGCGCTGAGAGACGAGGGAATGAAAATGGGTTAGAAGAGGAGGCAAGAGAAGGACCATCACTGTAATCACTCTTATTATCAAACATGTATGAATCATAAGACTGAAATACTGAAGAAAAAAACTGATTCTGATGACATAAATGTTTATGTATCTAAAACTGAATAATCAATATCATTATGATGTGCAGCTGCATTTACCTAACCCATTTCTAGAACATAGCTGCTTAGGCCTATACTTCTAAAAGCCTTGTATATATACAAACATGCAATGTGCTAATCATACATACATACATACATATATATATAATACATACACAAACACACACACACACAGACACAGACACACACATACACATACACAAAAAGCACATATGATATCTTTATCTTTATATCCTGTATACAAACAATATTGTTAAAACTGAGTTACCTGCAAAGCTGACTGATCAGTCATTTCCTCACGTTCAACAATTCTCAGTGCAGTAACAATCTGGGTAGGTTCCTTTCTGACGGTGTTTAGAGTGCGCTGCAGGATAATCCAAACTTGTTTCCCTGAAAATGAACTCTTGTCTTAGAACATCTCTTCTTACAGCCAAGGACACAATATTTATATGATGAGTGGGATATCACAAATTTTTCAATTACCATAAAATAGAAAACAATTTATTAAATAAAAATCAAACCCAATTCAGGGAAAAACACACCAAGATCATCAGAGAGCTTCTGCACATCGGCAAATGACTCTTTCAGAACGCGTGTATCGTTTGGATTTTGATGAGGGAGTTTGTGCAGTTCAAAGAGCAACTCATCTCGGCTATTCTCCAAGTCCATCAGGCACTGAAAAAATTCCACATGTATCATTTTAAGAACATGCTTGAGCGGATCAATTTCAAGACTTATTTCAACTCTACGCAATCTAACAACTCTTCTCTAACAATACATGGCTGAATAATGTAAAAAACGTTTCATCTACATCAAACAACTTCCATACATAACTATGAAAGACCATCAATAACAAACCTGGTGAGCATATAGTAGCTTCCCATCATTAATCCACTTATAAGTTTTCTCAACAGACTCGGGTACAGTGAAGATGTGTTTGAGGTTCTCCATGGCAGCCAAATATTGTGAGTACCTGACATACTCCTCACGGCACTCATAAAGTTGATTGCTTAGTTCAGGCACACGAACTAAGCTTGTTTCTATTTCAGCCATCCTGCAGCAATTAATTAGATTTCTTAAAAAGGGAAAATTGAATAATTCAAAGAAAAAGATACACCTAAAAAAATATGCTATCTATCTATCTATCTATCTATCTACCTATCTACATCTCTATATCTATCTCTGTCTATTTATCTATCTTTCTATATATATACACACACATGCATTCTTTATGTTTAATCAATGTACAAATATTATTATACCTATATCCTTTTATGACTTTGAGCATATTGAATTAATACTTGCCCTGTCTTTATCTCTTTGAGGTCTGTCAGGGCTGCCTGTAGTTGGCCTAAACCAGTACGGACTCCATCAAGCTGGCTTTGCATGGCAGTCTTCAACATGGCCTCAACAGATGCCTGTTGGTAACATATGTTTATAACTGCATTCACATATTTAATCTTTCATCTCATTATGTATTTACCAATCTCTCTACATCTTTTTTTAACTGATGTAGAGTTCATAGAAGCAAATGTTTAGTGTGTTGCTGTACCACTTCTGTGTTGGATTGTGAGGATTAACTCTACACCTAAAATGTATCACTTTCCTCACAAAGGTTTTAAATTTCAGTTTCATAGTCTGGGGATTTCAGGACAGGCTTACTGATGTATAGTTATTTATTTATCTATTTATTTATTTTATTTTATTTTATTTTTTTTTTACATCATCCCAAAATGCACTTTATTAGTATAAATAACATATCACTAGTATCTTTTTTTTGTATGACAAGAAAAAATAACAAAATATATATAAATAAAAATATGAAAATATATAGCTGAATTAAAGTGAATAAATATATATTCACTTGTCAAAGATCAAAGTATTCTGAAACAAATTTATATAAATACAATAAGAAATGGAACTTTAAGCTTCTATTCCAAATGGGACAATTGAAGTTCCAAAGCAATAACTTTGTAGCTCACAATCTAGTACATAAGAAAATGAATTGTACCTTCTTCCTCTGGACTCGTCTCCTATACTGGTCAACCTTTTGCAACTGGTCTGGCCGCTGGAGCATATTTGCCACCAGAAGAGAGGCTCTGGCAATAGCCTCAGACTCTGCTTCACCAACATCCATTTTTTAGTTATTCTACTAAGCTGTAAGGCAAAAGAATGTACATAAGATGATTTAATATTCACAAAGTATATAGGCCATAATAAGGTAAGATATTAAGAATAATATTAACTTCTCAATTGCACAATAAAAATTTTCAATCAAGGTTAAACATGTTTGGTTTAGATCTTTACACTGTAGTGCAACAAAGTGGTAAGTCCTGGTAATATTGATGATTCAGCCAAATTAGAACCTCAAATTCAAAGCGTACATGTGATTGATGAAAATACTGTTTTTATGTATTCTTTTAACTGAATTCCTTGTTTTGTTAACCCCCATCCACAAGATTTCTTGGTGGAAGGGAAGAGCTGGATCAGATTGCCATAAAAAAAATCTGCAAAAATTGGTTACATTGCCTATTTTGCTTCCTATAAATGCATTTTATTTTTTAAAAAGTATTTATAAAAAATAAATAAGTATACAAAAAAAATCAAAAGGCTGTAGAGCACAATATAAATAGATTGGAATATGCAAATGGTATTTGATATATATCATTAAGATATAGTTTATTTTGCAAAGAAATAAAACTATAGCAAAGATAGTGGCACTATCTAGACTGGTGTAGTGTCTCACGATCAAAGCAGTCTCAAATTCTGTTGGTGGTCTGGCAAAGACAAACAACCGTCTTTAATAAAGGAACTTGATACAATATCCCAGTAAATTTGGAAAAGGTGCCTGACAACAATTTTCTAATAACTCTCATCATGTTTAAAACGCAAATGAATTATAGCTATGTTACTGTCCTTGTTACCCAGTGAGAGAATAATATGCAACAATGAAACTGCAGGGTAAAAGTGAAAGGTTGAGGCCAATTATCTAATAATCCAGCTATTGCAATAAACATTGGCCATAATTAGAGGGCTGTGCCCCCTTAACTCCCCTTTTATAAAGATCTGCTACCTTCTACTCCCTCCTGGTCTGCAAAATCATCACTCTTTATTCTGGTCTGTTTGGGGTTGAGCAAATACTTTGGTGACAAACGTTCTCAGTCCTTTGGGGGTCTCACTAGCTAAACACTCTCTCAAGTTATTTTTTATTGCTTGGCAAGGTAAGATTCTTCTATACCCAACAAATCCAAAGCCTTTTCCTTGTTATATCAGTGTATTGTGTATATCATACCCTCCCTATTTATCAGGGTCAATTTCATTGTTATCGTTTGTTTCCATGGATTGAAAGTATTATATCTGGAAATTAAACATCAAAGGAAAATCGAATGAACCGAATTTCATAAGCACTGGCATTTGGAAGCCTTTGCACAGAATGACTCAGATAATGTTCCAAAAGTTTTGTCTGCAAATCATGAAAGTTTCGTCACTGTGCATTTTAATTCCAATTACCTAATAGATACTAGAGTAATACAATCTCATATATTCTTATCCATATAAGAGAACATTCGGACACAACATTTTCATTAAACAATTACCTTTTGTTCCCGAAATCAATCAAAAATCAAAGAATCTCATTTTCTCAGATTGGATGACACTTTACAGAGGAACACTCCCACCATTGTGGAGAAACGTAAATACTCGAAATTATTTTGATTTTAGATTATTCATCTAGTATTAAGTGTAATTCATTTCTATGTTTAATTATATAATATTTATGACTGCAATATAGTGCTTTTTTATCTATATGTAACTTTAATGATAAGTAAAATATTTTTTTTAATTCGGAAATTTGGATTCCAATTTAGGCACATGAGTGTTCGAAACCGATTATGACGACAGAACTTCATATTATTTTCATTATATATCTTACTGTATGGCAATATCTGTGTACCAGTATACGTTGATAACTATGTTTCCATTTCTTATCTTGCTGAAAATATCAATAAACTCATATAATAAGGACTCTTAACATAAAAAGAAACATCGCCACAGCAGCTCGCGTCCGGACGTCGAAGGTTTATGTCTAAAAGAATAACATCTTGGGTCAGAATTGTCGCTATTTCGCATCCTTTTTGCAACTTTATTGGTCTGATAAGTGCATAGAGCTATATTGATTCTGTAAGTTGTACACAAGGTTACCGTGTCTGTATAAAGGAAATGTATATGCATAAGTAAAGATGACAGTAGTATGTGAGTTTACCGGCAGCCGGTCTCATTGAGACTGACAAACGGACTGGTGGATTCCTCTCACTAACCAAGTATGGCAATTTCTCTGGTACCCTTAATGACCTCTGCTATTGGGGCCAAGATTGTCGCCAATGTGAGGGGGGGGGGTTCTGAACAATAATTTCTTTATACTTGGAAAGTATATTATGCATATTTATGGGCTCATTAGCGCCCTGGGCATTCTTATTGAGATTGAGATTGAGAGAGTGAGAGAAATCCATTGATACCAAAATTGTCTTGATCAGGCAGAACTGTTCTGTAAATTTACCGAAACTTATAGCAAGATTATATATAATGAGTACTTCTAGTATTCAGTAGTCATTAAAAAAGTAAAATAGTTCTTATGGAACAAGGTATTCAAATGAATATTAGCAATTGAGTGATTGCAACTAACTTCAATTTCTTGTGATTCACATTAACATTTCTCAGTTTTTAGCAGTATTTTTTTAAGTAATGGTAATTTTACACAATAATTTTGCATACTGGTTTGTGATTATTTTGGTAAGTTGGATTCCTCTCATTCTCTATTGTCCAAATGTAAATAAATTATTGCACAGAACCCCCCATTAGCGACAGTCTTGCCCCCGATAGCAGGGATGGGCATGAAAGGTACCAGGGAAATTGCAGGGTAGAATATGAATAAGATACACAGAATCAGTCATTATTTGTCTAATGCAGGGGCTATACCCCTTGTGACACCCCCACCCCTGCATTGGGTACTGCTGTACTGCTAACCCCTGACCAGGAAAACAAAGAATCATCCACATATTCACAGCAGAAGAGAGCGTTGAACAGACTTGGTATTGAGCGCACCTGCATGCCAGTCACGTGGAGAATTCTATGTTTTATTGGGCAGGTGTTGGTGGGCACAGCCCCCCACATTAGACATAGTGACTGAATCTGTGTATATTATTCGATTTTAATCCGCAATTTCTCTGGTACCTGTCATGCCTTCTCTTGCTATCTAAGCCAAAAATGTTAGGGTTTGGGGTGTTTCTGTGTAAAATTTCAATATATTTGGAGACTAGAGAGCAAGAGGAATTCATTGATACCAGAATCATTGCAAACCATTATGCGGAGTTATTGTGTAAAATTACCTAGGTAATTACATCATACAAGTCTTTTTCCAATTTTTATAATACAAACATCTCTTTATCTTTCTAGGAAAAACACAAGATGATGATGATATTCGTAGTTCTCATCTTCCTATTGGCATTTATATTAATGCGCATAGGATATACCCTGTATGTCATGAATTGCTGCAGTGACAAACCCATATATGTACAAAGGTCCATCAAGTCGCTTGTAGTATTAGGGTCAGGAGGTCACACTGGGGAAATGCTCAAAATCATTCGTGCACTGGATGTATGCCGCTACAGCCCAAGAGTGTATGTGGTTGCTGCAACTGACACTGTTAGTCTGAGACGTCTGCAAGATATGGAGAAAGAGTTTAAGGTTTGTGGATATCTTCTACAGTGAATGCACTTATAAAACTGCTGGAATTATGATATGGAATTATAATTATCTGATGTATTGAGTTATATTATTATTTGTATTATTTTATGAGAATGTCTACCCTGAAGTGCATTTTGTTGCCATTTTTGTCTTAGTGACCATGAACTTTATTTGTTATTTGCATTGTTTTAGACTAAACTGGACTGCATAAGTAAATTCTTAAGCTTTTATCACAAAAAAGTAAAAGTATGTTGTCTTTACAGGAGTACAGGAAGATGTAGATATGCAGCAGATCTGTTGATTTGGCAAAATATACAGTCTTAGAACCAAAGTTTATGGGAAAACAGGAGGTGTATCAGTAAAAGTATAAACTATAAGTGCAAATGATTCTTAATGAAAAAGATACTTCATTCCAGGAAAGAGCCAAAGGACCTGATGAAGAGGACCAATATGTAGTTGAGATTGTGCCAAGATCACGTGAAGTGGGTCAGTCGTGGCTGTCAAGTGTATTCACAACTGCTTGGGCCTTTGTCTTCAGCATGCTTATCGTTTTTCGCCATCGGCCATCACTCCTGCTCACCAACGGACCAGGAACATGTGTTCCAATTTGCATTGCTGCTTTCATAATGAGAGTTTTGTGCCTGAGTCAGATTCGTATTGTGTTCATAGAGAGTCTGTGCCGCGTGCTGTCTCTCTCCCTCTCAGGCAAGATTCTTTATAGGGTTGTTGATGATTTCTTTGTACAGTGGCCACAGCTTAAAGCTAAGTATCCAAGGTCTATATACATGGGTCGTTTGGTGTAAGTTAAGGATTCTTAGTGAGTATGTGATTTATACATGATATTGTCTTTTGAGAATCTAAGTGCCTTGTGAAGTATATTTGTCACTGATCTCATAGAATACATGTAATATAGGGCAACAATTTATTTTGATTCCTCTCGTTTTCTTGTGGAGTTGGTATGAGAATCAAATCAAAAGGCTCAGTTTCAATAGTAGCCAGAAAATTTCACCAGAAGCAGGGGGTACTGGATAAGAAGTATATGTTTGATATTGACACATTTTTTGTTATGACTTTTTCCAGAAAAAATAGATCTAGATGCAAGAAAATCCACCTGAAAATGGAGAAAATACACTTCTAAAACACCAAAAGACCTAAGTGATTGCTTGTAGCTAGTCCCTTCAGTGGTAAAACTATTAGGTATGTCTTAGCAGACAGGAGCCACTAAATATGAATACATTTTTTTAACTACTGATAATTTTTTGACATTACAGTAGTGTTAGTCAGTTGAATTTCCCATTATATTGGCCTAACACCCAAAAGCCCGATTGATTTATGAGGAACCGCATTAAGAAATAATGGTTTGGTTTTCTTAAACTAAAATTGCAAGTATTTGTATATTTATTTTCATATTAACTTATCAAGATTTAATTTTTGATAATATTTGAGTATTACCATCATGTTAGGTGGGCACACATTTTGACTGTTGTGTTATTTATTGTTGACAGCCTGGTTGAGTTTATTATAAGTGTATGACAATTATTTTGTACTGAATATACGTACATGTTGCAGAGTTTTTACAATATATATAAATGCTGAAATAACTTGGTTGTCAATTTGCCTTTTATTGTAGAATTATTATCTGTTTTACAATCCACTGTATTCAGGTGTACATTCCTTCTCAAGAAGCATGTGACAGTCTACTAAACACCACATATTATAATTTAAGAGTTAAAGTAGCAACATCATAAAGCAAGTTAACTGTCAACTACCAATTAGAAGGATCCACGTGTCTCCTATTGCATGGATAGGAATCATGTGCCTGAACTGTAATGTCAATATCTTTCTTTATTTTTGATAATGATGATAATGACAAGAGACAATTAATTTAAAAGTAAGTAATAAAAGTGATTGCTGAATATGCATATATAATTTAACATGGGTACTTACCATGCGCATTGTCCACGGACATTTTGTTTTATTAATTTTATACAAAAGGGGCTTCTCAGGTAATTACTAACCAGTTTACCTTATTACTTAAATTTTCAAATATATTTGTTTTATTATGCATATTATTATCAGTATTATTGGGGAAATGTAATTAATGATAATAACACTAATAAGAATAATAAAATTTCTTTCTGAAAAATCATGGAATTAGGTAAATAAATGAGGTCAGAGAGGTCTAGCAATTGACTCCTTGGTAACTAATATGCTTCAGGAACTATTTATGTATGAACTAATTTAATTACATAAAAAAGACAGTGGACAATGTATATATTCATGCATTCCCAGGAACAGTGGGCTAAGTATAAGTGTATTGTTTATCTGTAATTGTAAGTGAGC
>NC_091578.1:3252248-3254748 GCF_042767895.1 Penaeus vannamei
AAGCGGAGTACCTCAAGGATCGATCTTGGCACCGATCATGTTTAGTATTTTCATTACTGAATTATGGTTGAACATAAGCCCAGATACGTATCTGAATATGCTTGTAGACAATACAAGGAGAATAGACGACGCCTCCTGTCAATGCCTCCAGAAGATCTATAACTTATTCACATGGAGTTGTTCTTGGAAAATGAAATTCAACATCAATGAATATGTAGTCAGGATCGGGGAAAATAAAAATCGATCCCCATACCAATGTAGATTGAGAGACAGTATTAAACAACAAAAATGCCTTGGAATAATCATAACCAGGAACTTAAGCCCAAGTTATCATATAAATGAAAAAGTCCACAAAATGCTAGGGCTGCTTGCCAACATGAATAGGGCATTTGTGTTGTGGACGAAGATATGGTAAAGAATATCAAGACAGCGATCCTAATATCCACTCTAGGGTTTGGTGTAGCGGCATGGAAAAGGGGGATATAGACCATTGGTTCCCAAAGTGGTAGGGGTGCGACAACTAAAACTGCTAAAAAATAGATGTTATTTGTGAAATTCAACTTTGTGCTTAATCTTGTTTTCAACTTGAAGCAGGCAGGGGGGGGGGGGGCGTCTAGGAATCCATCTCTGGAAGCCGAGGGGGAGCAATCCTGGAAAAAAAAATTGGGAACCACTGACATAAACCAACTGAAAAGAGTTCAAAGAGGACCACAGTATGGTACTAACTCTTAAGAAATATGAACTACGGATGCAGACTACAGGGAATAGGACTTACTGCTTTGAATAATAGAAGGAAAAGCGGGTAACATGCTGTATAACTATGCTGCAGGAAGAGTGAAGCTAGACAAAGATGACTTTATTTTATTGAACAAAAGAAGGAGAATCACAATAAAAAGTTGATAGCAAAAAGAGACGATAAGAAAAAAAGAAGTGTTTTCCAAACAGAACTATTGAAATATGCAATAATCTCCAGAGTAATAATGTATGTGCCAAAAATGTGTATCAATTTAAAAAGTTATATGGTACTCTAACCATAACAGACAGGACCCTTTGAGCTCAGCTCAGGACAACTAGGTGGAAAGGCACACACACACATATATATGTATGTGTGTGTTTATGAATATGCACACACACACACAACCCTCATCCCAAAGACACCCACACACGCACGCACATATGTGTATGTGTGTGTTAGTGGGTGACTTTGGGATGAGGGTTTTTACATAGAGGTGTTGTAGATCTTCACAGGTAGAGCGATTGATATACAGAAATCATTCATGATGAATGTGAAAATAGTATTTTTGTCAACATTCATGAAACTGATAGTGTTAATAATGTTCAATATCTTGCGAATCAAGAAAATAATTATGAGATATTATTGTATTTTTCCGCTTCGTGATGCGAGGGAACAGGCATCAAATAACCAATCAATATATTGAACGAGGAATATTCTAGAAGTTCTGTTGATCTTTTGGAGACTTCCGGAGTTCTCGCTGGCGTAATTCCACCTTTCATCTCTCTCTCTCTCTATCTATTAATCTCTCTCTCTCTCTCTCTCTCTCTCTCGCTCGCTCATTTCCTTCTGAAATCATTTATTCCATGTCTTTTCCCTTTTTTTTCTTCTTTTTCGCTCGTTCGTTATCTTGTTACGGCAAGACGGTCCTCCCTCCGCCCACTCAGCGCTTTTCCAGGGAATGAATAATGCGTGTTACTCCCGTTGATCTTTAAGTCATGAGCAGCTGGAGGCGTAAGGGCGGCCGGAGCCATGAGGGACCGGGAGGGGGGAGGGGGAAGGCAGGGCGCGCATGTCTCCCCTCGGGCCGCCCTCACATGGCCCCGCGTCAGTCAGTGCCTCGTGGAGCGTTGAGAGTGCCATCCATCCTCGCGGGATGCTGCATCTCTCCTCCGAGCACCATGCAGGTCCTCCTCCCGCGCACGCCGAGCATCACCAGGACCCGGCGCACCAGAGTCCCCTCAGAGGCGACGGGGAGGACACTGACGGCGGCGCGGACGAAGGGGCGAGGGGCGCCGGCGACACGTGGGACGCAGGCTGGGGAGACTGCAACTCGCCTGACGCGCCCGCCGCACGCCCTCCTGCTCGCCAGCGCTCCCATACGTACTGTGGACAGGCCCTGTGTCAGTCGATGGTGGGCGGACAGCAGGGGAGGTGCGCTCTGGAGCGACGTCACAGCAACGACGTCCTCTGGTCGCATCGGAAGGCGTCGAGTCTCTGGCACGACGACGCCGACGAGGGCTCTCCTTCCCCTGGCGAGCGCCGACGCTCCCTGTCTCGTCGCTCGTCGGAAGAAAGTCAGAAATCGTTAGCCGGCTGCGCGGTGCTGCGGCGAGCGCTGTCCTCCTTGGGCGTGCGCTTCCTCCAGGACAAGGAGCGACCCGTGCAGCGGATCCTGCGCCCGGTGCGCCGCCGTCAGACGGTGCGAGGGCTCAGCGGCCTCGCCATCGACACTCATAATCAGTGGACGTCGACGACTCCCATGAA
>NC_091578.1:3274748-3284748 GCF_042767895.1 Penaeus vannamei
GCTATATCCATACCCAAGATCCTATTCCTGCCTGCCATGACCAGTGGCAAAGGTTGTATTACAGAAAATTGAATATTATGATTTTTTTTTTTTTATACCACATATAACAAAATGTTACTTATAGTCATTATTATTGCACTTAATTATAGACTACCAAAAGAGATGCTATAGAGTCTGTGCATAGAAAACCGTCAGTTATCATCTAGATGAAGCAAATCAAATGACAAATAGGTACATTAGAAAATGACCAAAAAATTAAAGAAAAATAATGCTGAAACAGGCAAAATAACATTGCAAAGGGGAGGCATAGAGTTTTGTCACTACAAGTGAGGCATTACACTGTTCAGTATACCAGGCAAGGTGCTTGCCAACATCTCTCTGAGGTATATCAGAATCTTCCTATAGAAGCAGCAGGGCCTGAAGCAACCTGGGTTTAGTGTTGCCAAATCCACAATTGATAGTGGCCTTGAGCTTCAAGTCAATGTGGAGCACTTTCATGGCAGAGATATTGGACTAATAATGGGCCTGTATACTGGAACAAATAATACAGTGAAGTGTGGTATCTAAAAGCTTTTAGATGCCAAATGTCGCTCGCAAACTACCAGTTGAGCTGGGCGCAAATAGGAAACTGCCAATGCGCGCCAACAATCCTGTTATTATGTTCACTTGTCAAACATTTTTACCCGGCGGCACTGGGTTAATAAAAGCATATCCTTAGTATTGTAGCAACCACGACCCGCAGCCTGCAGCTTGGCACAATTGCCCAGTTTGGGTCTTACCAGGTCCACATCCTTGTCCACACTCACTCACCAGCAGGAGCTTCTCACGACTCACTGACAAGTCCTGACTGGCTCACCTGGACACTTCTCGGCTCACACCCACACAATCACTCTCTTGAGAGATAGTGATCAGTTCAAGTAGTAGATGCAACCTCATCTATTACAGTACTGATTAATCATCAGTTTTGTTTCTACATTTTCATTATTTTTCTGTATATATATATATTTTTTTTCATATAAGTGTGACATTAGCAATTTTTAATGCTGTCCTGGAAAGTGAATCATATAATTTCATGCACATATTTAGAATAAAACTTTTTAAAATGATATTCACATATACTCCTTACTTAACAGAAAAGACTATGAGCACTTTGGGATGGGAGAACCTTATTTCCCCATGATTGACGAGATTGAAGAAAGCTTGAAGCAGCACGAACAAGTATGGGGTCTGTTTGATGAGTTCAATAGCAGCATGGAGGAGTTTTCAAAGGAGGAATGGATTGTGTTCCGGAGCAAGACTTACCGTTTCGAGGAGTTTTTGTCCAACTGGAGTAAGTATGTTAGGAAACTTTGATGAAGGTGTTCTTTTGTAAAGTTGATTTTTATATTTCAAGAAAAAAAAAGAAAATCTAGGTATTTGCTCTTAGTCATCTGCAATTAGTGTAGGAAAGAAACCATAGACATATTGTTTATCTAAAGAAGATTAGACACAAAAAAGTAATTCTGTACTCATGTACTCATTTTGTCACGTTTCAGATGACAAACTTCGTTCATCGGGTGAAACCACAGTTGTAACTGTTCGACTCATACATGAACTGGAAAAATACAGAGCAATGTTACCAGTATTGAAGTATGTCCGTGGAGAGGTGTTTTCTGAGAAGCACTGGATAGAGATGTATAGTATTCTTGGCATACCGACCAATGTCACCATCGATAAGCTCACTTTTGGACATTTCTTGAAGGTAGACTATTAGCTTTTTCCATGTTCATACATTAAATGTTGATGTGTAATTGTTAACTGAAGGATGTTTGAATTGCATATGCCAGCAACAATATAGAAAAATATAATGATTGATGTTCTATTGAAATGGAACAAATTTAAAGGCTTTAAGACAAATGTATCAGTATAATTTGACATCAGACATTATCATGTTCCTAAACCAAACCAAAAGTAATCACTTTATAAATTATATCCATATATATATATCACACATGCACTAAGTATAACTTCCTTTGGGAACAGGTCCGTGATGAGATGATAAACCAGAATGATGTACTAAAGGAGATGAATGCTAAAGCTGCAGGAGAGGTTGTGATCCGCCAAGCCCTTGGAGAGCTGGATGTGTGGGAGGTGGATGCACGGCTCACCCTTATCCCCCACTCAGACTCCCGCAACAACGAGATCATGCTTATCAAGGAATGGAAGGATGTCATCAACAAGGTTAGGTTCACAGGTTCTTGTTTCGAAAAGTTCATGTAGATGTTTTGATAAAGTCAGGTAGATGGCTTTGATTAACCTGTCCTGTGTGCCATTACTAAAAATAAGAGACTACAACATATAACAAATCATGGGTCAGAGCAGATGTCAGTGGAGCAAGACATGTATATACAGAGAGTCCATCTCTTTCTGACTCCTTGCAACATATCCGATCAATCTGGCCAAACCACATCTAGGTTTGTCTTTATAAGAGATAACTTGGGTTAGATTTTCCTCAGGGTATCGAGCCAGTTGACTTTATAGCCTGAGCTGGCATTCCCAGTTTGTGTAAGTAACAGATCCTACACTGGTTTCATGGTGTAACTGCTGGTTCTGTCAGCTGTACCCTATGTATAAGGGCCTTTTGCAAAAGGATCTAAGGATCAAGGTTTCACATCCTTGAGGCAAAATTAGTAGTAACAGGGTCTTGAGAGACACATAGATTGGTCCTTCGGCACAGTTACAGGCATGTCCAAATACTTTTATCTAATGAATTCACAGCACCTGTAGCCAGAAAAATTTGTGTATTGACTTCATGATTTGACAGCCCAGAGTGATGAACTACACTACCAAGGTATATAAAGCTATGTATGACTTTGATATCCTCACTGCAATTATATACTAACAGGAAAGGTTCTACCATGTCCCCTAAATCCTGAATCTTGGTTTTAGTCCATAAGAAGGCTAGACCTGAAAGCTCCTCCTCTTTGCCCAATGCATTGAGAGGTGTTACTAGGATTTCCAGGGAGTCAGATAGCAGTAGTAATTGATCTTGATACAAGGAGCAGATATTCCAAGCCTCCACCTTGTCAGCCCATCTGAATTTAAACCTTGGGCAGTTCTTTAAGTTGGAGGCCACCTCTGCCACCCTCACCAGTATTGCCCTAGATAAAGCCCATTATCCGTCTGTGTGGTTGATATAAAGCAAGAGGAGAAATGAGGAAATTAGTGTTTGCAGGTTTGTCTGATTAGGCAGCCCGTGCATAACTCAGAATTAATCAGTGTGTCTTCTTTGTTTTTTTGTTGGCACATGTAATGATGATACAAGAAGACAGAATGAGTAAAGATCCCTTGTGTTCACTGTCAGGTTGGTGACCATCAGAGCCTTCTGCAGTCTCTCAAAGACTCGCCCTACTTTGGGGGATTTGCAGATCGGGCTCGCATGTGGGAGCAGCGCCTAGCTGACCTGGATGAATATCTAACCAATTTGAATCAGATTCAGGTATGGTTTGCATACTCTTGTACAATTTTATTGATTTTTTATTAGTTTTGTGGTTTAGATGAAAATATTATATACTTTCACAGGAAATTTTTAAGAAAGTGTATGTGTGTGTGTGTGTGTGTGTGTGTGTGTGTGTGTGTGTGTGTGTGTGTGTGTGTGTGTGTGTGTGTGTCTGTGTGTGTGTGTGTGTGTGTGTGTGTGTGTGTGTGTGTGTGTGTGTGTGTGTGTGTGCGTGTGTGTGTGTGTGTGTGTGTGTGTGTGTGTGTGCGTGTGACATGAAAAATGATACAAAATGCACAATTTGTATTATATTTTATCTGTAAGTATATGTATATTTTTATTTGATAATGATTACAAACATAAATTTCCTTCTCAATCTGCAGAGAAAGTGGGTGTACTTAGAGCCCATCTTTGGAAGAGGTGCACTACCTAATGAACAAGGAAGATTTCGTAGAGTTGATGATGACTTCAAAGCAATTATGGCAGATGTTGCAAGGGACAATAAAGTGGTGTCACTCTGCAAAATCAATGGCATGCGAAACACTCTTACAACACTTCTTGACCAGCTGGCTAGGTAAGTTGATTGTAGGGGGAAAGGTAACAGGATAGAGTGGTTTGGTTTGTCTTATGAAATCTCTATGCAGTTGCATGTATGAGTTTCTTGGTGAAGGGGTAG
The DNA here is from genome assembly GCF_042767895.1 of Penaeus vannamei. Lineage (NCBI taxonomy): Eukaryota > Metazoa > Arthropoda > Malacostraca > Decapoda > Penaeidae > Penaeus > Penaeus vannamei. The sequence continues at coordinate 3,278,903 of NC_091578.1, forward strand.
GGATTGTGTAAATGCTATGATTTTAACAGAGAAGAATGCAACCCAGCTTATACTAATTTGTTTACTGCATTTTTTAGCCTTTACTCTTTTTAGCAGAAATTCTTTCATAAAGGAATTACAAGCTAACATCTATTATGAGCTAAGGTTTGCATGTTTGAAATGAAGGTAGACTGACAGTAGTAACATTCAGTATTCCAATAACACTCTCTTAATCTCAACATCCATTAACCCCCTAGATGCCAAAAGAGCCTTAATGAGTACCTGGAAGAAAAGAGATCAGCCTTCCCACGCTTCTACTTTATTGGTGATGATGATCTGCTGGAGATCTTGGGACAGGCCACGAACCCTGAAGTCATTCAGGTACAAGGGCATGAGTCTAGGGTTCTTCCAATAGTTCTTTTCTTTTTACAATTGTAATGTGTCTTTGTACATGACAGGGACTATTTTGGAATGTTTTATGCTTTTTTATATTTTTTTAGGGGAGCAGAAATATTACTTTTTATAGATAGAACGCATTATTTATATAAGATATTTGAACAATTGATATAGCAACATTTTTCCTTTTTTTTAGCTCTGTGTGATATTTGTTGGTTAATTATGAAAGTGGATAATTTTACCTTCAGTATTACAAACTATTTTTTCAGGCCCATTTGAAGAAACTATTTGCTGGAATCCACAATGTAAGATTTGATGAAGAGAACTCCCACATCATAGCCATGAGAAGCTTAGAAGGAGAAGATGTACCACTCAAAAGGCCTGTTCAAATATCTAATGAAGTTGAGGTAAATGGATTTAAAAAGGGGATGATGAGTACAGGATAGCTTTGCCTTTGGCAATTATTTGGTACTTGAAAAGCATCGTACCAAATGTGAAATTGCTAATTGTGAATAATTGGACAAATGAAAAGTTATCTTACTGGTGCTGGAGGCATTGGAGTTTCCACCCAATTTTGCTTGTCTGCCATTTAAGCCATAAACATTTGTATGTAATGAATACCAGATGTAAAACTGCAGTATTCCGTTTGTAGGACTGGTTATACCGTCTAAGTGAAGAGATGAAGATGACGCTCCGTCAGCTGCTGAGTGAATGCCTGGAAGAAGCACGCAGTGAAGCAGGGATGGACCCTCTCAGGTATCCTTCTCAGGTAGGATTATTATCTTGGCTTTGGTTTGTGTGTGCTGTATAATGCTTATATTTGTTGCTTATGTGGTTCTGTAAAATACTTAACATGGCTGATTTACAGGTTATGTTGTAAAATAACATATTGTATTTTAGAATAATGATTTTTGAAAATTATCTTCGACTTTGAATAGAGGAGAATGACTTCCACTTTGAATAGAGGAGAATGACTCAAGAAATTTGATTAAATTCTCATTTCACTATCTCCCATGTTAGATCCTGTGTTTAGCTGACGCCATCCTCTTTACCGAGCGCTGTGAAGAGTCAGTCAAGGAGGGCAGTCTAACAAGCTACCAGAAGGAACTTGAGGTCAGTGTTTAGGGAGAAAATTAGACCATCAATGAGGAAGTACTTAATGCCAGTTTGTCATCTTTTTATTTAGATTAAACAACTTGGTTGATGAATTATGTCCTATTGGGAAGGTCGCTATGAAATGATATGGTTAGACAATCTGGGGAAGTTTAATAAGACTGGGGAATGGTAATCCCAGTGACACTGAGAGAGAAGAAAGTGATGAGTATGAATGTTAATGTCAACTTGTTATGATAACATCTTTTGTAATACTTAAGATAATAATGATTATAGTATTACTGATAACACAAACAGTGACAGATACATAAGTTTTATTATACAGTTATGACTTGGATGTAACATGTGTGATAAAAATTTTGTTGCAGGCAAAACTGGAATCATACACAGGGGTCGACCTTAGCTCGGATGGCACCCCTGAGGGCAAGGCAGATAGCCTTGTCTTAGAACTGAAGTTGAAAGCATTGATTCTGGATACAATTCACAACATTGATGTTGTTCAGATCCTGTTGCAAGCCAACACCACGTCCTTGTCCGACTGGCCCTGGCAGAAACAGCTCCGGTGATTTAAACTGATTTGAATTTATTTGGGAATAGTTAAGAGTTGAAGAGGCAGTTTGGATGTGTCATGAGATGGAAGGAAAAAAGCAACTAACTTTGATGTGTGTGTGTGTGTGTGTGTGTGTGTGTGTGTGTGTGTGTGTGTGTGTGTGTGTGTGTGTGTGTGTGTGTTTGTGTGTGTGTGTGTGTGTGTGTGTTCGTGTATGTGTGTGTGAGTGTGTGTTCGTGTATGTGTGTATGAGTGTGTGTGTGTGTGTGTGTGTGTGTGTGTGTGTGTGATTGTGTGTGTGTGTGTGTATGTGTGTGTGTGTGTGTGTGTGTGTGTGTGTGTGTGTGTGTGTGTGTGTGTGTGTGCATCTGCTTTCTGTGTATGTGTGTGTGTATATATATATATTTATATGTATACAGCACTAATTTGAAATAACATAGTGTACATTTCCATATATAGCAAAAGGAAATCATATCTTAGTATTACATTACATGACAATAAATTGTTAAACCAGAATGTAATTTCCATTTTGCTATATCTTGCTTTAGATTCTATGTGGGTGATGGTGGTTCAGCTTTCATGCGGATGGTTGATGCCCAGTTTGATTATACATATGAGTACCAAGGCAATGCACCGAAGTTGGTCCATACTCCATTGACTGATAAATGCTACTTGACATTAACACAGGTAACTTTCTTTGATAGATGGTATTAGGATTAACTTAGCTAGGTTCAGTATTTACCTGTAAATATTTTCACATGATTAGCAATATGGTAAATATTGATATGTAATTAGTCGCATTATTGTCAATCTAGTATAAATGTTATATAAGCCTGACTGAGAGGTTTTGAAACTGACTGTGCATTGTTTAAGATATAATAATTTAAATGATACATCTTTAATAGTAACAAATAAATAAATACATATTTTTTTATGGGCTTAGTTTCAATTCAGGTGAGATATGGACACTTGCTAACATTTCAAACACCTTTTGCAGGGAATGCACATGGGACTAGGTGGTAATCCCTATGGTCCAGCTGGAACAGGCAAGACAGAGTCAGTGAAAGCACTTGGGAACCTGTTTGGGCGGCAGGTTCTCGTTTTCAACTGTGATGAGGGCATTGATGTGAAGAGCATGGGCCGTATATTTGTTGGTTTGGTGAAGTGCGGTGCTTGGGGCTGCTTTGATGAATTTAACAGATTGGAGGAGGCCGTGTTGTCAGCTGTTTCCATGCAGATCCAGACCATCCAGGCAGCTTTGAAGTCACAAGCATCCTCAACCATGTTGCTAGAGAAAGAGGTGATTCTCTTTTGTGTGTCGACCTGTTTGCTTATTATTATTGTTATTATTATTGTTGCCATCATTTTGATTTGAATACTTTTAATGAATTTGATTAGTTTTATTGTTTTTTTATTGTAATTTCTTATCATGATTTTCTAAATATCTTGAATTTGTGATTCATTTACAGGTTCCTGTTGATCCAAACTCAGGGATCTTTATCACACTTAACCCAGCTGGCAAGGGCTATGGTGGCCGACAAAAGCTACCAGACAATCTGAAGCAGTTGTTCCGGCCTGTTGCAATGTCCCGTCCTGACAACGAACTGATTGCTGAAGTCATCCTATTTTCTGAGGGTTTCAAGGAAGCCAAGAGCTTAGGACGTAAACTGGTGGCCATTTTCACATTGTCCAAAGAGCTCCTGACACCACAGCAGCACTATGATTGGGGTCTGCGAGCCTTGAAAACAGTACTGAAGGGCTCAGGAAATCTTCTGCAATCATACAGGTAAGTAAAGGCAATTGAAAGTGTATTTTTCTATAAAAATAATGAAATTCTAATATACAAAAGATGAAAGAGATATGGCTATAAGCATTTGAATTATTATAAAGGCAAAGAGACTGAACTCATAAACATCAAATAATGGGAAGCAAGAAAATTTTTGAAAGGAATCTGTCCAAAGGTCAATGACATGTTTTTTCTTGAAAGTCATTATTCTAATTTTAGAAATCCTTTGCCTTTACAGAAAATCCTTGTCAGATGAAGAAAAGGAATCAGGGATCAGCTTAACAGTTGAATCAGAACTTGTGGTTCAAGCGCTGAGGCTTAACACGCTGTCAAAGCTAACCTTCTCGGACAGTTCAAGGTAAAGTACACAATATTTCTGTTGATGTCATTAACCCATTCCCCCCCAAGTAATTTTGGCCATCTGGTGTAACTACATGCTTCTCACATTTTTTAGACTAACCTGGGTAGCTGGGCAAGTTCTGCATCATTGCTTGTTTTTGAGTCTTATTCATCATGATTATGAACCAGAAAAAAAGAGAGTATAAGTTTCCTACAGGATTTTCTTGAAATACTCTTTTCATAATAGGCCGTGAGTTAAAGAGACTGAAAGATACCTTGTATACCTTTGGCAAGACTCATGTCACCTAGATGAATGACTAGTTTATTCATAAAGTGGATGTCACATCACCTAAAGGAAACAAGTCAATACTAGGCAATTAATATTTTATAATGATTGTTGTAAGTTTAGTGTTCACAGGTGCATATATGTTGATTTGATTTTAACTGTGCATGGATTGTGTAAGTGATAAGGTGCACATAGAACTTTTGAAAATTATTTCCTGTCATGGGTTTGTAAAAATATGTTGAATATTTTCAGATTTGATGACTTGGTGAAAGACGTTTTCCCCGATGTGAAATTCAGGGGTGTAGGTTATGAAGACCTAGCCAGTATTCTCCAAGAAGTCTTTACTGAAATGGGTCTAATACCAAATGACAGGCAAATAAAGAAGGCACTAGAGCTGTATGAACAGCTTCAGCAGCGTATGGGGGTAGTGATTGTAGGTCCTTCAGGGTCAGGAAAAACGACATTATGGCAAACTCTGCGTCAGGCTCTACTCAGGATGGAACAACAGGTGAAGAAATATGTCATGAACCCCAAGGCCATGCCCAGACAGCAGCTTCTTGGACACATTGATCATGACACAAGAGAATGGTCAGATGGTGTCTTGACAGCTTCTGCACGCCAGGTGGTGAAGGAACCCACGGAAGTTACTTCGTGGATCATCTGTGATGGAGACATTGATCCTGAGTGGATTGAATCACTCAACTCTGTGTTGGATGACAATCGACTGCTAACTATGCCATCTGGTGAGAGAATTCAGTTTGGACCTAATGTAAATTTCCTCTTTGAAACCCATGATCTTTCGTCTGCATCACCGGCCACAATCTCTCGGATGGGCATGATATTCTTAAGTGATGAAGATACCAACATTCAGGCAGTCGTCAGTGCATGGCTTTCCTCACAGGAAGAAAGCACTAGGAAATACCTTGAACCTTATATTGAAGAACACTTTTTCAAGGCACTTGAGTGGGTGCTGCGTGCAGGAGAAGCCCAAGTGGAGACAACATTAGTTGGATGGGTCTTGAATGGCCTCTCCCATCTGCCTGGGGTAACAAGTAAAGTACACTTTGCCTTGGCTCTGGTAAGAGGTCTAGGTGGCAATCTTCCTGAAAGCATCAGAGCAGATTTTGCACGTGAGGTCTACTCATGGGTTGGTGAACATATTCCTGACCAACGAAAACCTTTGAATATTTATTATGATTCTGCTCGAGACCGCCTAGAATCTTACTCATCAGAATCCGTAGAAAATATTGCATCTGATACAGCAGAAATGCCCCTGATCTTGACATCAGATGCATTATGCTCTCTGGATTACTTCAGTCCTTGGCTTGAGATGGAGACACAACAACCATTCATCTTGGTTGGGCCTGAAGGATGTGGAAAAAGGTAATGTGTAAATG
>NC_091578.1:3299748-3304748 GCF_042767895.1 Penaeus vannamei
AGCAGCATTTTTTTTACTGGGTATGTTTTGGTATAGTGTGAACATCAAAATGAGGATATTAAAGTTTTTCTTTCACATGGTGAGCTTCAAAATCATGAGTGCTATTGTGCAAAGATTTTGTTTATTATCTCCATATCAGAAAAGTACCACATGTTTGATCGAAATATTTTAAACTAAAGAATATGAGCCTAAGCCTTCATGGTAGTAATATCTTATTATTTGCTGTGCCAAACCACACAGAAATGGAGATATGGGAAGGGAAGAAGAGTCAGTTAGGTAGCAGGGAAAATATGCTTTACTTGAGGTCATGACCTTAGGAGAGTAGAGGATGAAAAGTGGAAAAGAGCATGTTGTGAGTAATAGTGAGAGGGGATGAAACTAGAGATTTTTAGATAAAGAATTTGGCTGTAAACCGGATATATGAATAGCATTTTTATTTTATTCTTTAATTTGTTGTGATTTATTATTATGAATATTTTTTTTCCATTTTAGTTCCATATCTACCCAGCTAGAGCAGCAGTTTTTAAAGATTTTGTTAGGATGTTAGGATGACTGAAGGTTGTTTCAAGGGGTAATATAAGCCTCCCAGAAGTGATGTGGTTTTATATATCCGAGATTAGTTATGAATACACTCCTTGAATTCTGACTGATGTGGGAGGTTATAAAACACCCTTTATCTCTTGTTGTCACATGACCAGTCACTCCCCAGAATATCAGGAGAAGTTTAAATAGATTGAATTTTAGAAAAATAAAGTTTTTGTTGGCATTTTGCATATATAAGGTAAGATTTGGCAGTTTTTGCTTGACAATATTTTTACATTCTTTTTTTCTGTAAGTCATAGTTTTTCTCAGCATGAGTTATTGGAGTGTTTGCATATCAAATACATAGGCTTTTAAAGACTCTTGATGCTAGGAAATGTTACAGTGTCTGCTGTAGATTTTTTCAGTATTTTCTCTTGAAAAATTCTAAACCCTGTTCAAGTGAAATTGCTTTTCGTGTCATGTAAATTTGCATGGAATCCTTTTAAACCTTTTTTATGGCTCTATATAGATATATGTGGTTGTTAGATGGTGTGTGTTTGTACGAAGCTGAGTGTGTTTTTTATGATTGTATATCTATATGTGTGCCTGCATATATATATATATATATATATATATATATATATATATATATATATATATATATATATATATATATATATATATATATATATGTGTGTGTGTGTGTGTGTGTGTGTGTGTGTGTGTGTGTGTGGGTGTGTGTGTGTGTGTGTGTGTGTGTGTGTGTGTTTGTGTGTGTGTGTTTATGTGTGTATGTATATTTGTGTGTGTTTGTGTGTGCATGTGTGTTTATTTGTGTGTGTGTGTGTGTGTGTGTGTGTGTGTGTGTGTGTTTTTGTGTGTGTTTGTTCATGTGTTTGTGTGTGCCTGTGTGTGTTTGTTTGTGTGTGTGTGTGTGTGTGTATGTTTGTGTGTGTGTGTGTGTGTGTGTGTGTGTGTGTGTGTGTGTTTGTTTTTGTGTGTGTACGTGTGTCTGTGTGTGTGTTTGTGTGTTTGTGTGTGTGTGTGCATATTTGTGTGTTTGTTTTTGTGTGTGTACATGTGTGTGTGTGTGTGTGTGTGGGTGTGTGTGTGTGTGTGTGTGTGTGTGTGTGTGTGTGTGTGTGTGTGTGTGTGTGTTTGTTTGTGTGCATGCTTATTTTCATCCTTCTTACTCAAATAATCCCATTAATAATTGTTAACTCTTTGATAAATGCATGTACTTTTATATAGATACTAGTCAAACAGATCTTTAATAACTCTTTAGGCTAAAAGCTTTGTAATTCCTTGTAATTCCTTTTCCTAGTCCTGATAATTTGTGTCAAGTAACTGAGTGTAATGAATCAGTTTTTTTATTCTGTAGATGTGAGAGTTTGTCATTGTAATGACCTAGACCTATAATGTATTCTAATCTCTGTCACTTTTGCTTTAATGTTTGATTACTTCTTCTTTGCCTGCCTGTAGATTTCGTCAGCAGCAGGAGTAAGGGTAAGGTGTATCTTTATAAAAAAAAAGCCAAGTGTTTTTATTTTATCTCAGCTGATGAGGATGAAGCACCAAGGGATGTAGTTCAGTACACATAACTAGAAACTCAAAAATTTATACATACTGATATATGTACAGGACAGTGAAGAGGAGGAATGGTAATTCAAATACAAAGATTACAGCAATTTGCCAAGTACTGTCTAATAAGTAAATACATGCATGTGGGCGGCACACATATACTTGCTGTCAATTTATAGAATAATGATGAAAAGGTTTTAAGAAACTACCATATCCCATTGGTTCTCCAGATTTGCCTCTGAGCTAAAAGGGACTTCACTGTAGCTTTGTCACAAGTAAATACCTGGCACTATGTGTTCTATTAATTTACTTTATTTTGTTTTATAACTCTTATGTTGATAATCTTCTTCAGTTGCTTCATGATGAAAACATGTAACATATGTAATATGATTACAAAGTAGTTTGCATGACTGGTTTAATTACATGCTGGACAAGCAGCTTCTCATGTAAGTCAGTAAAAGTTTCAGAAATATACTGTATGCTAGGAATCTATACTACATCAGTTCTTATATTCTGACCCTAGATCAGAGACCTCTTTTAGAGTTTGGCTTCTAGGAGGTACTTCAAATACTTTGAAAACTGCATTATTTCTATTTTTATAATTCCTCTTTTAATATTCCATTGTTTGTGATATACAACTTTTCACTGTATCTTTGTACCGACATTAGGTTTGCTTTCATTAACATCTACAGAAATGAGATTCTGTATCTCTTCAGTTCTTTTGAAATTCTTAAAAGAGTAATGAGAAGCAGGGATTTCACCATGGGAGGGAGAGGAATACCAAGTGGCTATACTCCTCAGTTTCCACCATTTTTTGCCACCTGTTGGGACTCGTTTTTAAAAAAGGAGTGTGTCCTTAAGGAGTCTCCCTCACCGCCGGATGTTTCCTGGTGAAACCTTTTATAAGGAGACACATGGAAAAGCCTTATTTATATCCTAATCTCATTCCAACAATACAAGAAGAAAGTAAATGATACCACTCTTTATCCGAATGCCTTCCAAACTTAGATACAGCTTGAACTTGACGCAGAATTAAGTGATGGTTTTATGATATCTGCCTCACCTGGTATTCCTGTTTGAAATGAGCAATATATTGGATGTGTGGAATGCATTAATACTTTGATTTCCTTGCATGCTTATTTTGAGATTTTCATAGAATTCATAGTTTCCGTGTAGTGGACAGGAATAAGACACGCCAATTGGATGATATTATGATGGATAATATTTTGTTTGATAGATGTCATAGTCATAACATTTAGCATTTTTTTGTTCCATTTCATATCATGACAGTATTGAAAATAATGTCATGATCATCAATATGTTCTTATTCTTTCATTATTATTGTTATATAAGTTTTTTTCATAATTAGAAAAAAAACGAGGATGAAGATGTTAATGATAATGATAATAATATTATGATATAGAACAATAATGAGTTATAATAACAATGATGATAATACAAGTGATAATGATTAATAGAAACAATGATGATCATACAAGTGATAATGATACTACTACTACTAATAATGATGATAATGATAATGATAAAAAAGATAATGATAATAATGATAATGACAATAGTGAATGACAATAATAATAATGATAATGATAATGATAATAGCAATTATGATAATGATAATAATGTTATTGGTATTGTTTTTAATTACTATTAACACTATTATTATTATTATTATTATTATTATCATATAATAATAATGATAGTAACAATAATGATGATAATGATAATAGCGATAATGATACAACTACTAATGATAGTGATAATGATAGTGAAAAGATAAGAATGATAATATTTATTTATGAATGATAATGATGTTAATAGTGATTATGATGATAATGATAATAGCAATAATAAGAATGGTAATATTATTGTTATTATTATTAATATTATCATTGTTATTATTATTATTATTATTATTATTATTATTATTATTATTATTATTGTTATTGCTATTGGTATCATTATTACTATTATTATTTTATTATTAACAATGATAATGATAACATTGATATTATGATTATTGTTATTGTTATTATTATTATTATTATTATTATTATTATTATTATTATTATTATTATTATTATTATTATTATTATTATTATTATTATTATTATTATTATTATTATTATTATTATTATTATTATTATTGTTATCATCATCATCATCATTACTGTTATTATTAATGATATATTTTATTTTTTATTTTTTTTTACTCTTGTTAATAACATTATTTTTATTTTCATCACCATTATAATTGTTATTACTATTACTATTGTTATGATTATAATTATTATTATTATTATTGTTGTTGCTGTTGTTGTTGTTGTTTTTATTGTCATTGTTTTTGTTGCTATCATAATTATTTATATTTTTATTATTATAGGTATCATTATTATTATTGTTTTTGTTATTGCTATTAGTGTTATTATTAATATTATTGCTATAAGTGTTATTATTATTATTACTACTACTACTACTACTACTACTACTACTACTACTACTACTACTACTACTACTACTACTACTACTACTACTACTACTACTACTACTACTACTACTACTACTACTACTACTATAACAACAACTACTACTACTACTACTACTACTACTACTACTACTACTACTACTACTACTACTATAACAACAACTACTATAACTACTACTACTACTACTACTACTATTACTATTACTACTATAACTTCCACTACCACCACCACCACTAATATTACTACTACTACTGCTATTACTTTTATCATTGCATTTTATATTTTTTTCAATATTATTATTATTTTGATTCTCCTTGCATCTGGTCAAAGAGAGAGGTTTGAAGGGCAACAAAACCAACGCTACATACAGACAAACAATGTACTCAAACAAAT
>NC_091578.1:3309748-3319748 GCF_042767895.1 Penaeus vannamei
TAGATAGTGGTGTACAACTTACAGTTTGACAAGATATTTGAGAAAGATCACCAAGTAAAATGAAATATGATAAACAAGTAATTTAACAGAAAGTGAATATATTACTTATAGATATGATGATTTTTTTGTAGAGATGTGGCAAGTTACATAAAGGTCAATGTGCAGTGTTATTAAGTTTTAAGTATATAAAGTTATCTTCCCCTGACCCTTTTACTTATTTAGTGTTGTTGCTCTCATGTGTTAATAGAAGGGCATTTTCTTTTTCTCGTAAGAAACTCTTGCTTGTGATTTACAGGATATGTCTGTTTACTAATATTATTGTGTTTGTCTTATCCAGAAGGAGAAGTTGTTAATAAAATACACTCATCAGGTATTCTAATTGGATTGATTTGACTTGAAAGATGTGTAAATGTTATCTTGTAGAAGTAATAGTAAAGGTGTGATTTTGTGTAATCATTTGTTTCTTCTTGTGTTGTCAGTTTCTCAGATTTTTTTTAATGTATAGGCAGTACCCTAGGCAAGTGTATAGTTTGTTAGAAAACAGTTAGGCATAACATGCACAGCAGCCCACAGTTACATTGATATATGTGATGTAGTTTTTTATGAAACTAAATTATGTTACAAGAAAGGCTGTGTGTATGTTTAAAACATAATACAATACACACATATATCTTACATATATGTCATATCTGACCACCCCTTTCTATAACTTAGTGTTTACCTGTCTCAATATCTATCTGCATATATATATATATATATATATATATATATATATATATATATATATATATATATATATATATATATATATATATGCATATTTTTTGGTCTATTTATCTTTCTATCTATATATGTAAACACATGTATACTAGACACTGATACAAGCATGCAGTTTCTTGTTTCACTCCACTTCCCAATGTAATGTACTTTAACACCATTCTGTTTTCAGTGATTTAATTTAAACTTTTAATGTTTTATGGAATACAGTTTTCCATCAATCCGTAGGTAATGAGCCTTTTTAATTACTACATGTAGAATTAATTTCTTTTTAGAAGATTCAATTCAAAATAACATATTTTAGTAGTAATGACTAAACATCATTAAAGCCACTTGTAATAAATAGTTATGTAAACAAAAGAAATATCTTTCAAACAATTAATAATTAATTGGATAAATAACCTAAAAAAAATATAACTTTCTTTCATTTACAGGAATGAAGGAGCTGTCCCCACCTGCGCTAAATCTGAGACGTCTCCTGTCAGAGACGGTGGCTACAGAGCCTATACTTATCATCATATCTGCTGGTGCTGATCCATCTCAGGAGCTCTTGGACCTTGTGAAAAGTACAGTGGGATCTAATGCCTATCATGAGGTAGGTTTTCAGCTAAGAATAGTGATTTTATGTTTAGAAAAGGAATTTGCTCTGAATTTCTATTTATAAATAGTTTTTTATTAGTAGTATTTTTATGCTGGTCTTTGTTTTGTTATATTCTAAAATTGTTGCAAGATTTTTTCTGATTATTAATAATTTCTGAGTTTAATGGTCCCTTTTTGTAAAGAGAGGAATGCCTGGAAAAAAAACGCATTAGCAAAATTCATGCAATTTATAATTGTGATTCCCATGCATAACAGGTAGCAATGGGTCAAGGGCAGAGTGAAATAGCGGTCAGACTTCTCCATGAATGTGCAAAAGCTGGGCATTGGCTGTGTTTGAAGAACCTGCACTTGGTCACTGCTTGGCTGCCAACACTTGAAAAAGAACTGAACAATCTTCACCCCCACGACAACTTCCGCCTCTGGCTGACAGCAGAACCTCACCTCAAGTTCACTCCTATTCTGTTGCAGACAAGCTTGAAAGTTACCTATGAGGTAAGAGTCATATCAGAAGCTATTTTAGGTTTATCATAGGTTCATGTTTTTAATTTGATATTTCATGCCTAAAAATGATGGGGTATTTGCCCTGGCATTACTATATATTAGCCAGCATTTAAATTAGTGTAATATTTTATTAATTGTATTATCCAGGGATTAAGCCTGCACATAATGACTTCTATACCTTTGACACTTCCTTCAAACAAGATGTACTTAGGGATTAATTTCTTCTACAGGCCCCTGCAGGGTTAAAGAAGAACCTCCAGCGTACATATGACTCATGGAACCCAGAACTGATTGCACGTGATAATAATGTGAATCGTGCACAGACGCTCTTTGTGCTGGCTTGGTTCCATGCCATTGTTCAGGAACGCAGAACTTACATACCCCAAGGATGGTCCAAGTTCTATGAGTTTTCATATGCAGATCTGAAGGCCGGAGTTGATATTATTGATAGGCTATATAAACAAGCAGGTATAGAAAGTTTTGTGGCCTAGTTTTCTTTTTGGGCTGGCCGAACTTTTTAAGTATTCGTAGTAGGTTTAAAGTATTAATTGAAGGAAGAAAAAATACTGAACCATTACTGTTTATTGCAATTACTGCAGTCATATGATTGAATATGATTGTTGCTGTTTACATTGAGCTGGATGAACTAAATGGAGCATCACTGTTCTGTGATATTGATGCATTTATATAAATGGATAGATGGATAGATTTTTTTTTCCCACAGGAACTGGTGACATCAAGTGGAATTTCATCTATGGACTGTTTGAGAATGCAATCTATGGTGGCCGCATAGACAACATTTGGGACATTCGAGTGTTGAATGCTTATCTTCGCATCTTCTTCAACAATGATGTGGTAGGAGGCCGAAAGCCATCTGCTGACCAACTTGTCAAGAGTCTCGCCCTACCCACAACTGTAAATTATCAGGTGAGTTTTAAAAAATAATGGAAAATTGACTTATTGTGGAATGTGGAATCTGTAGTTGATTTTATTGATTCATATTATTGTCATAGGCTTTATAAAGAGAATAAAGGTTGTTCTTATTACTTTACATTAATGGTACTTTTTCTTATGTGAAGGATTACACGAGCCTCATTAGAAATCTGTCAGATGATGACGACCCAAGTTATTTTGGCCTCCCAGCGAACATTGAGAGATCATGGCAGCGCATAGTTAGCTCACAAGTCATTTCTCAGCTGAAAGGTTTGTACATGCACTATATGGGCAATGATTCATATGATTTACAAGTGTACAGAACTTGCTTCTTATATTTGCTTTCTCTTATTCACAGTTTAAAATATATTTTTTTGTTACAGTTCTCATGAGATCTCCCGAACTTGCTGGGAGGTTTGACCGTGAGAAGTGGCACACACAGCTGTCACCTGTGCTAAATTTGTGGAAAAAGTTAAACCAGGTATATGCAAGATTTGTATTTTAATTTTATGGTAAAAGGGGAAAAAAGGCTTCACTAAGGATCATCTAGCTCAGTCTATGAACATGTTGAAATGGAGTGCACACAATGATGATTTCTAGATTTTTTAATAGTTTTTCTTCTTCTTTTTCCCTATTTGTGTACCTCAGAAAGTTTGATCTCAATAAATGTGTAGTTCAAATATACATGCTATATAAAAGAGAAGAAATAAATTGTAGAGTATAATAACTTTTATTGTATTTTATTAACTTTATTTATCCCCAAAAGTAGTTAATGGGCTAGTTGTGTATGTTAAATAGTTGGTATCTAATATCACTTGATTTTTATTGCAGACACTAATATTTAAATTCCTTTAGATTAATCCTTTTAGATACCAAAGTAGTTAGAAACTGATCTAAACTTGATTTTGATTTTCTCAACCCTGCACTTCTCCCCATCCTGCCTTGTAGGGCAGTTATCTTAATTTCTCATAATGCTTTTTCAATAAAATATATAAACAAGTAAACATAGAATAGTACCTATGAAAATAGAATTATGAGCGGTTGCTTAGATACTTTTTTTCTTCTAGGGTGGTAACCTAATACAAGCCAAAGTTGCGACACCAAGTTCCACAGCAGAGTCACCAGTCAAGTCCTTTATCCAGCTGGAGTACTATTCAGTCATCTCCATCGTGCAGACTGTTCATCGCTCACTGGCACAGCTCTCAAAAGTCATCCGAGGAACACTTCTGCTCACCAGTGATGTTCAAAAACTTGCAGATTCCCTCCTCAGTCAAGAGGTAGTGTTTAAGTGAAATCTGATAGCATTCTTACATTTTTGTCCAATGAAGTGTCAGCATGCATAGGTATATAAAATGATTTATAGGAAAATTTGTTTTTAGACTCCATCCAGCTGGCTGTCATTATGGGAAGGTCCAGAGGATCCACTGGAGTACTTGCGCAGTCTTGTTAGACGGGCAAACGGAATTGGGAAATGGGTAGCCAAAAGCGATCAAGGAAATCTGCTCAAAGAACCTCTAGACCTATCAGATCTTCTTCACTCAGCCACTTTCCTGAATGCTCTTAGGCAACAAACTGCAAGGTAAGGCATCTTCCTACTGTGGATAATTTCTATTCCCTTGATATTTCTGAGTGATAGTTAAGCCCAATTCAAAGCTGAGAATCTTTTAAGTTTTTCATTCCCAGTAAAGGTGCTTGCTGAGTTATTTTTTGCTTACAGAGAATACAGCACCTCAATGGACAGTTTGGTTTTTGTTACATCCTGGTCTCGTGGTGGAATACCTGATGCAAAGTTGACAATGAAATGGTCAGGGCTGCAAATGGAAGGTGCAACATTTGATGGATCTCGCCTACAACATAATGCTCATGATTCAACAAGCATCTCTGTTGCTCCTCTCTGTGCTGTGGCTTGGGTGCCCAAGGTAAGTATATCTTTTGAATATTTATGTTTATACTAAAGCATGCATTTCAGATTACATATATGTAAAAGAAACTTAAAGCGTCAGTTGAACTTACTGTCTTTTATACTAATATTTTATACTAATTATATAAATGTTATCTTTTAGTCTTAATGTTATCTTAATTCTCCTTGGACCACACAGATCAAAGCTATAACTGATAGAAAATAATCAGCAGCAATTTAGTGCAGCATATATATTTTTTCTTAAGCATTCACTTATTTCAAATTTCATGACATTATTCTCAATGGAAAACAAATGATGAGAGGTTACCTTTATTCCCCAGGAAGTGCAGAACCGATTGTATCATGACGAACTACTCTCTGTGCCAGTCTACTCCTCATCCAACAGGGAACAGGTGGTGGCAAGTGTAACCATACCTTGTCCCAGTCCGCACTATGAATGGCATCAAGCAGGTTTAGCTCTTTTCCTTTCCACTTAGAAAAAGTGTCAATTATTTGGAAGCAGTGATTGTATATGAACATCTAACAACAGCCACAAAGCATAGTCAGTAATATTGTTTGTTTAAATGTTGGTGCTATTTCTTAGTTGCTTTGCAAAATCGCATTTAAATGTATTTTGATGAATTGCTTTTAAATAAAAGTATACTTTTAAGATTAAGCACAAGTGTTCTTTAAGTGCAAAGTGGACTTCAATATTATGCTTATGATATGTCTAGTCATTACTTCACTATTTTATGTCTATAATGAAGTCTAGTCAGTAATTACACATGTGGCATATACCAAAAATAGCCCCTCTATATGTGATTCCCATATATATGCAACTTATTTAACTGTATTTATTATTTCCTCATGCAAATCATTGGAAACAATTGAATTGTTAAAATTAAATATTCGTTTCACTGTATGCATTTTTTCATTACCTTATTAGAAAGATTTTGTGTAGTTTTCAGTTCACTTTTTTTTCACCTTAACTAGCTAAAGACTTCTGAATATGAAAATAACATAGGCAAAAGAGATGAGAAAGTACAGAGTAAAGTATAAGATAGTAGAACGCTGTATAATCACAGTATAATCACATATTTACAAAGTGTTCAGTGTTAGCAAATATGAAACTTCATATGCAAAATTCAACTCCTTCAAAATACTCAATGAGACCATATTCAAATCTTCAGAATTCCAGTTGGCATAGAGAAAATAAGAAAGTTAATACTACTACTTATACTCACACTCAAACAGAATTCTTGTTGAATTCTTAGTAAGGCATGGAAAAATATCCTCTACATGGTATTCATTATATGGACAGAATTGAAAATATTTTGTGTTCTTAAAATCAATATTTATGACCATATGGTCAATTGCTAAAGCTGGATAATGAAAGAGAATCATTATGATAAAAATACCTTTTATTTACCAATATCATTGACATATCTACATGCAGAGAAACAAGTCAAAATAAAAAGAACGCCAACTGATTTGTTTTTAATGCCTCACTATTTTTTATTCTAAATAATTCAAGTTAATTACCAAAATCTAGCTGAAGGAAATGAAACTGCTGTCAGATATAAGACCCAATTTGATGCTGATATTCACAATCAGAGATATTATAACTTTAATGATAAATACATAGTATAACACGGGGATTCAGATGGTACTAAAACATTTATTTAGACAGTTTACAAACAAAGAAGCACATAGACCATCTATATGTACTTTGGGAGGGTATTTCAAAGTGGGGTAATTAAATGAATTTTTTGTATTATTATGGGGATGTTGACATTTAATACAGCTAAAACTATCTTAAATGTTTTTAACTGGGGCATAAAGAGACAAGTCCTAATATTTGTCAATGAGAAAGTCACTTTTACCTAAGCAAGAATGAATGAAAACATTGATAGTACATATAAAAATCAATCAATTCTCATTTTAGAGGTATTATAATGTATTTAAAAAAATAATAAAGCAATTGTTGATCTTTCTACTTTCAAAACTTTGGATATTAGCAAATTCCTCCTACTGAGATTTAATGAATGACAATAAACTAGACCTGTTTGTTTGAGTGCACAATAATACTAACTTGAGAGGCTCAACACTTCCCTTGCCAGACTGCCTGCTTGTTACCAGTACAATACCATCTTGCCTAAAGAACTTTGCTTCTTATATTAAGAAAAAAAATATTTGGCTTAAGTGATAATATAGAGGTTGAGAAATTACAAAGAATGGAGATGAAAGTGCATGCTGTTAATATTAGATGCAATGGGATGAATCATATGAGTGGTGAAAAGTATGTGTATATGAGTATATTGTATATGTTGTTTAATTTTCTCTGTTTCTCCTTTCTTTTGATTTCTACTATTGAATTCACAGGGTCCTCCTAGATGTTGGAGGGATTGTTTTTGTATATGATGTGAAATGTCTTCAAGTAAGTTTTTCCTGAATAGAATAATGAAATAAACATTGCTGGAACTGTGCTTATGCAATAAGCAGATGTAGTTGTGTTAAAGAATTCTGATATTTCAGTAACAGTGACATAAGAACCTCCATGTATACAGTGTTTGATAAAGTGGCTTCATTAGGAGAGAAACAGACGTGCATTTTCAACCAGAGTGAACTTTTGATTCTTATTAATTATCTTTCACATACACAATGTGTGTTGCAAATGATGGGGTTAGATATGTGTGACATATTAAACATTGCTTTATTACGACATTGGTAAGTTTGTTAAAGAATTAATAAAAGTATGTTAAACCACTAACAAAAGTGTTCTGGTGACCAGTCACTTGAGAAGTGTTGACACAGCAGTGAGTCTAAGTGAATATGAAACAGTGATGCAATGTAATGTTCAAGTAGTAAAGAAATTCCCAGACAGTCATACTATGAACTCTTTTTAATACATTTAGGGGATTTTCAGCCTTTAGATGGGTAAGAACTTTTGCAAGGGCAAAGTTGAGGAGAGCAGATAGGACCTGCATCAGGGCAATGGAGTAGGGTGACTTGGGCTACAAATGACCCTCTGTTAAAATACTGATAGGTTCAACTGGAAAAAAAACATTTAAAGAACAACACTGTGTAGTTCTAAATGCAGTTAGTCCCCAAGAAAAATACTGATGCTTAATATAGGCCTGCTGGGACAGCAGTGAACACTTTTGAGAAGAGAAAAAGTACAGTATGTGTATTAAAAGTGCTACTTCAGCAAGATGATTACAAATAATGCAAAAAAAATTACATATTCAGTAGTCCACAAAAAAATTTAGGACATCATAAAGTGGGTGATGTGGATTAAAAAAAAAGCAAAATAATAAATGTGAACACGAATGAATTACATAAAACAGAATGATTTGGTCTTATGCTAATTAGCTGGTAAAAGAGGCAGACAGGCAAGGGAGGCAGCTGACGTTCTGTGAGCCAGGCTGACCCTCAAGAGACATATGTGACTAGACTGGAGGAGGGTCAGCCTAGGTGGATACGGGTAGAAGAGAGTACTGGATCCCTCTCTGCCCGTGAGTGACAACACCAGCACCTGGGCGCTGTTTGGGGCGTGCGGGCAGAGGTGGCTGACGTGGTTCGGGGGTTCTAAGGGGCGCTGGCTCGTTACATTGCCTGCAACGGACCGCACCACAAGTCTGCTTCTCTTCTGCAACCAGCATCCGGCTCTGCCCGCGACGCTCAGTAATTGAAGCCCCAAATATTCGACGCCTGAAATATGGCATCCCGAAGAGCAGCAGCCGCTGTGCCTGGGTTGAGCGGCCTCATCAGGCGTGGTACAAATGCCAAGTGAGCAAAATAGCCTCCAGACCACACAGCCCTGGACAAAAGTAGCACGAGGGCTACTCTGCAGTGCTGTACTGTGAGCAACAGAAGATACAAGGAGGCTTGGTCTTGTCGGAGTAGCAGGTCTTCAATTAGAGCCATTGTGGTAGTTGCTGGGACACTCCGTACTCGCTGCGGACGAGTCAAGATATTCATTGCACTCTTGTACACATGAACACTCAAGTTTGCAATTCTTACATATCCGCTGTTGCAAACAACTGACGAAAGATAGTTGTACTAGAGACCAGCATTCATTCTTTTCCTGACTACCTGTGCTAATGACAGTACAAATAGTCTCTGACCAGACAGACTGGTCATCAGCACCATGGCTGTGACAAGTCATGCATCTTGCAAATAAAGTGATTTTGGCTCTTAAAGAAGACACGGCATCTAAGGTCTTTCTATCACAGTGGCGGTACCCCCTTTACGAAAAGTATAACGTGGGAGCTGAAATAGTGAGCTTCACTGATTACTTAAATTTTGGATGAACCTATTTTTCTCATTATCTTAAACATCATTAATCATTCCATTGGAAAGGCTGGCTCACTGCATACCCAGAGGACCGCCACTGCACAATAACCACACAAGTAGAGACCCAAAGAGCTGCAACACCGATGCCGACCAATACTTCTTATTAACTGGTTGACTAAATAGTCTCCATTACGAACGGAGACAAACGTGTCCTTTATGTTGAAGACATTTAAATAAAATCATCTTCATAATTCAGACGTGGGACACCACGAAAGTCTATAGCCACGTAATGACAACTGCTTGTATATGGCAACACGTTTCAAGTCCTAACTCGAGTGGTTTCCATTATGGCACACTTTCCTTCCAAACTAACTTGTTAGTTCACACGGAGTCACATAATAACTGACCTAGGACACTGATATGTTGCATTACATATGGTAAATGATCTCTCCACTGATAAAGTACTTAAGTTGCAGTAGGACGAGTGTATGGCACATGGTAGGATTAGGTAGCACCATCTCTTGGCTGCGTCGACGGCAGCCAGCACTTGACGTGTATCTCACACTTCCCTCCAGTTCTCACACACTGACTAAGATTGACAAGCGCATACATTGTTGGTGGACCTTTGATTCCAGGGGGAATTTTTTTAACGAACAATAAATAAGATCAAATAAATTAAGTCCCCTTCTGATGGACCTTTTTCATACGTTGGTATTCTATGTATTTACAGATATTATTTACGATTATATACATGAAGAATGGTATAGCAGAAGTATATACACTAAGCAGTAGTTGAGGTGGGAGGGGTGAGCGGCCCCCGTGGCCGCCGCCGCCGTCCACTGTGGGCGTGGCGGACGTGGTGCGCGGGGGCGGACGAGGGCGCCGTGGGAAAGGGCTGCGAGTAGGAGGGCGTGAGGGTGACCACCCAGGGCTGAGCAGGACTTCTAGTTGGCTTGTGAGCAGATAGGGGACTGAGGGAGACGGGGGAGGAGG
>NC_091578.1:3324748-3327248 GCF_042767895.1 Penaeus vannamei
TGTCTGTCTGCTTGCCTGCCTGTCTGCCTGCCTGTCTGTCTGCTTGCCTGCCTGTCTGTCTGCCTGCCTGTCTGTCTGCTTGCCTGCCTGCCTGTCTGTCTGCTTGCCTGCCTGCCTGTCTGTCTGCTTGCCTGCCTGTCAGCTTACCTGCCTACTTATCTGTCTGCCTGCCTGTATGTCTGCTTGCCTGTCTGCTTGCTTGCCTTCCTGCCTGCTTATCTGTCTGTCTGCTTGCTTGCCTTCCTGCCTGCTTATCTGTCTGTCTGCTTGCCTGCCTGTCTGTCTGCTTGCCTGCCTGTCTGCCTGCCTGTCTGTCTGCTTGCCTGCCTGTCTGTCTGCCTGCCTGTCTGTCTGCTTGCCTGCCTGCCTGTCTGTCTGCTTGCCTGCCTGTCAGCTTACCTGCCTACTTATCTGTCTGCCTGCCTGTATGTCTGCTTGCCTGCCTGCTTATCTGCCTGTCTGCTTGCCTGCCTGCCTGTCAGTTTGCTTGCTTATCTGTCTGTCTGCCTATTAGCCTGCTTTCCTGTCTGCTTGCCTGCTTGCTTATCTGTCTGTCTGCCTGCCTGATTGTCTGTCTCTCTGTCTGTGTACCTGCCTGCCTGTCTGTCAGTATACCTGCCAGTCTCTCTACCTGCCTGTCTGTCTGCATGTCTGTGTACCTGCTTGTCTGTCTGTCTGCATGTCTGTGTACCTGCCTGTCTGTTCGTCTGCTTACTTGTCTGTCTGCGTCTGTCTGTGTACCTGCCTGTCTGTCTGTCTGTATGCCTACTTGTTTGCCTGCTTATCTGTCTTTATGCCTGCCTGCCTGTCTGTCTGTATGCCTGCCTGCCTGCCTGCCTGTCTGTCTGTCTGTCTGTCTGTGTACCTGTCTGCCTGTCTGTCAGTGTACCTATGTGCCTGCCTGCCTGTGTACCTGCCTGTCTGTCTGTGTACCTACTTGACTGCCTGTCTGTGTACCTGCGTACCTGCCTGCCTGTCTGTCTGCGTACCTGTCTGTCTGAGTACCTGTCTGCCTGTCTGTCTGTGTACCTAGTTGACTGCCTGTCTGTGTACCTGTGTACCTGCCTGCCTGTCTGTCTGAGTACCTGCCTGCCTGTCTGTCTGAGTACCTGCCTGCCTGTCTGTCTGTGTACCTACTTGACTGCCTGTCTGTGTACCTGTGTACCTGCCTGCCTGCCTGTCTGTCTGTGTACCTACTTGACTGCCTGTCTGTGTACCTGTGTACCTGCCTGCCTGTCTGTCTGAGTACCTGCCTGCCTGTCTGTCTGTGTACCTACTTGACTGCCTGTCTGTGTACCTGTGTACCTGCCTGCCTGTCTGTCTGAGTGCCTACCTGCCTGCCTGTCTGTGTACCTGCCTGCCTGTCTGTGTACCTGCCTGCCTGTCTGTGTACCTGCCTGCCTGTCTGTGTACCTGTCTGCCTGTCTGTGTACCTGCCTACCTGTTGGT
Source organism: Penaeus vannamei (assembly GCF_042767895.1). NCBI lineage: Eukaryota > Metazoa > Arthropoda > Malacostraca > Decapoda > Penaeidae > Penaeus > Penaeus vannamei. The sequence goes on from NC_091578.1 coordinate 3,326,198, forward strand.
GTACCTGCCTGCCTACCTGTCTATGTACCTGCCTGCCTGCCTGCCTGTCGGTGTACCTGCCTGCCTGCCTGTCTGTCGGTGTACCTGCCTGCCTGTCTGTCGGTGTACCTGCCTGCCTGCCTGTCTGTGTACCTGCCTGCCTACCTGTCTGTGTACCTGCCTGCCTGACTGTCTGTGTACCTGCCTGCCTACCTGTCTGTGTACCTGCCTGCCTGACTGTCTGTGTACCTGCCTGCCTGCCTTTCTGTGTACCTGCCTGCCTGCCTGTCTGTCGGTGTACCTGCCTGCCTGCCTGTCCGTGTACCTGCCTGCCTGTCTGTTGGTGTACCTGCCTGCCTACCTGTCTGTGTACCTGCCTGCCTGTCTGTCTGTGTACCTGCCTGCCTGCCTGTCTGTGTACCTGCCTGCCTGCCTGTCTGTGTACCTGCCTGCCTGTCTGTCTGTGTACCTGCCTACCTGTCTGTCTGTGTACCTGCCTGCCTGCCTGTCTGTGTACCTGCCTGCCTGCCTGTCTGTGTACCTGCCTGCCTGCCTGTCTGTGTACCTGCCTGCCTGCCTGTCTGTCGGTGTACCTGCTTGCCTGCCTGTCTGTGTACCTGCCTGCCTACCTGTCTGTGTACCTACCTGCCTGTCTGTCGGTGTACCTGCCTGCCTGTCTGTCTGTGTACCTGCCTGCCTGCCTGTCTGTGTACCTGCCTGTCTGTGTACCTGCCTGCCTGCCTGTCTGTGTACCTGTCTGTGTACCTGCCTGCCTATCTGTCTGTGTACCTGCCTGCCTGTCTGTCTGTGTACCTGCCTGCCTGCCTGTCTGTGTACCTGCCTGCCTGTCTGTCGGTGTACCTGCCTGCCTGCCGGTCTGTGTACCTGCCTGCCTGCCTGTCTGTGTACCTACCTGCCTGCCTACCTGTCTGTGTACCTGCCTGCCTGCCTGTCCGTGTACCTGCCTGCCTGTCTGTCGGTGTACCTGCCTGCCTACCTGTCTGTGTACCTGCCTGCCTGTCTGTCTGTGTACCTGCCTGCCTGCCTGTCTGTGTACCTGCCTGCCTGACTG
>NC_091578.1:3329748-3334748 GCF_042767895.1 Penaeus vannamei
TGCAACCCCGCCTCAGCCGCACTCGCCCGCCGAACGCAGCCTAACTGGGGATCTTGCCGTCGGGGGCTTCTGGCCCGGTGCTCGTCGCCGTCCAAGAACGCGGGCCATCGCGCCACGGCCGCTGGGGGACCCGCTCCCCCTGCGCTCCTGCGGGCTCCCCCTCTCTCTTTCTCTTTCGGTGTGCTTGGCCCTTTCTCTGTCTCCCACTCTGTCTTTCTTTCTATTTATCTCTCTCTCTCTTATTCTGTTTCTGTCTCTGGTCTGTGTGTGTGTGTGTGTGTGTGTGTGTGTGTGTGTGTGTGTGTGTGTGTGTGTGTGTGTGTGTGTGTGTGTGTGTGTGTGTGCGTGTGCGTGTGCGTGTGCGTGTGGGTGTGCGTGTGCGTGTTTGTTTGTATATCTCCCTTTCTCGTACAGACACTGACCAGACACGACCTAGCGCCGACTGCCGTTCGGTCTGCTGATAGATGTGCGCGGCGTCGGCGGCGCGTCAAAGCAAGGACGATGGCCGGGCGCTGGCCAGGAGAGGGTGACCTCGGCGGGGCGTAAAAGGGCGTCCGCTACTTTAACCGGAGACACAACATGGCATTTGGTTTAATTGGGTGACCTTAACCTACGATAAAGATGTTAAAATCTCCGGGCCAGGAATTCGGACGCCCCCGGACAGGGCCCAGGAGACGGGCTGCGATGAATCCGTTTGGCGAAAAGGAGAACGAGAAAACACTGGAGTGATCGCCACTTCCCTCTGCGTGTTGTGGCGGCTGTCGTGAAACCGAGTCAAAAATGTTTTGTTTGAGGAATGTTACACGGGCCAGGAATGCGCGCCTCGCTCCTCCCGGGCAGGCGACGAGATCAGCCTCCTCTATCTCCGGACATGACCTAGAGCGACCAAGGCAGAGGTCATGCTGGAAGTCGGGCGACGGCGACGTTCCCGCGCAGCGCCCCGGCGTCGGCGTCCCTCGGGTCTTCGGCGGCGGCGGCGAAGGGGCCGCGGCCGCAGCGCCATATGGCCGAATCGCGGCAAGGTGAGCGAGGTGAGTGGGTCCCTGTGGGGCGTGCGAAGGCGTGCATGACCCGCCAAGAGCCTGGTCCCCCTCACACGTCCGTCGCCGCGGCCTTGCGTGTCTCCTGCGGTTGCCGCCGGTTCCCGACGCCCTCCCGCTGCCGCAGCCCGCCGCCCGTGCTCGTGCCGGCGAGTGGCCAAGGGAGGCCGAGGCGAGTGGGCGCGAGGCCTGGCGGAGCGGGCGCGAGGGAGGCGAGGAGGGAGTCGGCGGCGGCGGCATCAGGAGAGGTCCGGGGAGGCAGGTGCATAAGTTACTGACCACCGCCGCCGCCGCCATGATGCCACCCCACCGACGGCGCAAAATGGCCACCCGCGCAGCCGCCTCTCCAAACACGCTCTCCCTCGCCGCGCTCTCTCGCGTCTTCGTCACCAGGGGAAAATTTGTGAAGAATGCTGTCGTTTGGCGAGGTCGGCGACGCCTTCGGAGGCACGGGGGTCGTGCATTCGATCATCAACGGAACAGGTTGCGACGACCAGGCGGGAGAGATGGTGGGTCGTGCGGAGAATGTCTTCGTCTCTCTTCGATTTATCCTCGCCTTCAGACCTCCTCTCTCCCGCTCTCTCTCCCTGCCTCTCTTTCTCTCTCTCGCGGATCGGATGGCCTTCGCCCCCCCCGCCCCCCTCACAGAACGCGAGGGCGCCGAGGAGGCTTAGGAACGAAAGATGTCCAAAGCGGCGGCGCGATCCTGCAGCGAGATGGCAGGAGTACAGAGCGCGTCGGGGAGAAACGAGGCCCACACACCGCGGCTCGTGAGCAGCGTTACAATGACGCCCGCTCGCTGCCACCCAGGCAATGTGTGCCACCCAGACGCCCAGTCATTTCCCTCGCACTCCCGCTTCTCACGGGCGCTCTCTCGTCATGTCCCGGACACTTTCTCATTCCACGGACACTGCGTCAGTGCCTTCTGCTACTCTGACATCTCTCGGCTTGTCATTTCCCGGCCACAATCTCATCTCCCCGCCACTCTTGTCATTTCGCTCCCCAGGTGCTGTCATCTCCCATAAATTTTGCCATTTCCTCGTAAGTTCAGCGCTTCGCGGTCACTCCGTCACTTCCAGGCTACTCAGCCAGCGCCCAAGTAATTTGTCTGTTGCCTGACACTCTGTTATTTCACACCTGTTCTTTCTTCTCCGCGTCACTCTACTGCCGTCAAAATACCACCGCTCCGCTGTCACCGCATCATACCCTTGGCACTGTGCCATTTCTCATCTGCTGTATATAATTTCCCAACGCTCATGCCAGTCAGTCGGTGTAGCACAGCCGCCGTGCGTCCGTTGTTCAACATACAGCAATCGGCGTTCATTTTGAGGCCTAGCACATGTGCCATCCACCCTTCCCTCCTAGGAAGTCAAGGCTCAATTCTGGCAACAATGCGCATCTTTCATTACGATATCAGGTCATTTACCGAACGTATCTGGTATTTGGAGTCATGCCTCTAATCACATGCAACTGTCATGGTATTACCTTGTGTAATTAATCTTCTTTTTCTCTAAACCAGCAGACTGACTGATTAATCAACAGCTCGACGAAGTTACCGTTTTAACGATGGACTTTTAACACGGGTCTCAATCATATGATTCATCCACTGCGTGCATGCACACGTTCCACTTGCTGTCATTCGACTTGTCAAACCACATTCTTCGACCCTGCCATTACAACATGAATGAACTAGTTACGCTCTGCTGGATTGCTGCAGTTACCCCTGCCTGTTAATCTGAACCCATTTTCTCTTGTATTTGACATTTTCTGATGTAGATTTATCACGCGCTTTTGTGATTTTCTTTCTCTCTTTCTTTACTTTAAATACCGTTATCGGATGTGTTAGGTAGTATTTGCAATCTTGCCCTGATTTGAGCATCATGCGCAAGAAAATAACTATGTAAATAGATAAGCAAAACATTACATATCTAATTTTATACCGCATTCCTATCATTACCATCACTTGCATCCTTTAAATTCGTGTTTACTAAAGTCTACCCGTTTTCTTCCGAGTGAAAAACGATGTGGCACTTGTGACGTCACCGCCGCCGACGATCCATCAACCTCACCAACATCTGTAATCAACAAGTCCTCGTGTTTTCTCATCCGAAAAGTTGCTCAACGCACCCGAGCCTTCTCTCGCACTCCATCAGTCATCCATTCAGTCACACAAGTCATCCAGCCTTTAAGCCAGGCTGTCAAGAACGCTTAGGCTGCCGTCAGTCACCTACCAGTCTCTGCCTAGTTCTACCAGCCAGTCACCCGAGTTCTGTGCGATCGTATCTTTGTCAGTTGTTCATGCAAGGGGTTGTGTCTCGCTTTGGGCAAAGAGAGAAATGGGCAGTTTTCAATCCCCTCTTTACCCCCCTCCCCATCGTTATTCTTGGGGGAGGGGTAGGGGGGGGGAGGTTTGGCCGATTTTCCCGTGCTGTATTTTTTTTTAATCGTTCTTGCATGTTCTTGCATATGGGCGTTTAATGGAAGATTTACATCGATTATTTTGAGGTTTTCTACGGTCACCCATTTTCATAATCAGTAATAAACATCCCGGCTTCCCAAAGACACTTTCAAGATTCCGAAAGTCTTTCAAAGAAGCGAAAAAAAAAAAATCTCTCGCGCCAAACAGATGAAACAGGCGGCGGTGCGGGCCAAGCTACGTTACTCTGGCAAGTCATCTGTTGGGCTTCTCGAGGGAAAAAGTGTCATGTCACCCGTGCAGCAGGGGAGGGACGTCGCATGACACCTGTAACGCGGAGGGAGAAAGCTCGGTGTCATCCGTTCAGCCCGATGCTATTGGTGTCTCTCAATCGCCCCGGTCACAGACGCAAAAGGCATTCGTTTTACGTTTAAGATTTTTTTCCTTGTTATGGCTTTAAATTTATTCTTTCATCCCCTTTCACATGCTACTGCTTATGATTAGAGTCGTGTAAAAAAATATATTTGTTTTTCCATTTATATCTGTCTCTCTTCGCAATGAAAACCGAAGGAATTGTTGTGTGTATCGGGGCGATTGTGTGGCGTAGTTGCAGCGTCAGCGTCTGCTTATGCTTTCCCCTTATAAACTCCTGGATAAAAAAAACAAACTAAAAAGGGAGAGCCAATAAAAGATAAAGATAAGAGAAGAAAAAAAAAGAAGAGAGAGAACGACACCAGCTAAAAAATATATATATACACAACGAAATACACTGAAACACAACGACAAATCTTTCTCTCCGAAACATCCAGTTCGTGCAAGGTCGGCGGCGGCGCGCAGAGACACCAGAGAGTGTCATGCATATTCATCAGCGTCTGATCCGAGGCGTATGTGCTGAGGCGAGCACAGGCAACCGTCAGAGTCCAGCGTCGACCTGCGGAGGCGACTGGACCTCCCTGCTACCTACTCAGCAGGTGTTTCTCGCCACCGCTACCGCCGCCGCCTCACCTACATGTCGGGAAACTGACGATCGTCATGCGCAGCGCTGGGGGGAAAGGAAAGGGGGGGGAGAGAGAGGGAGAGGGAGAGGAGAGGAGAGGGGAGAGGGAGAGGGGGAGGGGGAGGGGGGAGGGGGGAGAGAGAGAGGAGAGAGGAGAGAGAGAGAGAGAGAGAGAGAGAGAGAGAGAGAGAGAGAGAGAGAGAGAGAGAGAGAGAGAGAGAGAGAGAGAGAGAGAAAGAGAGAGAGGCAGGGAACCTTTCAGCCATAAGATATATAATATTTATCACCGTAGTTTTTACGAATATGACCTGTAGATATAAGATTCCTGCATGGCGACCTCAGAAAGAAGGAAGAAAAATGGAAGAGGGAAAGAAAGAGGAGTAAACAAGGAGAATTCTAAGGAAATATCTCCATTTTCCAGAAGTTGTAACTAGACCCTACTCCCAAAGAACGAAAAAGGGAAAATAATAATAAAGAAGAATGAAGGACAATTAGATAAAAAAAAAAAAGCGAAGATGAGCAGGATGAGTGACATTCCTGTAGTATC
>NC_091578.1:3344748-3347248 GCF_042767895.1 Penaeus vannamei
TACTTTAACACGTTAGGAACTGTACTTGGTCTATTCTGTTCACATATCAGTAAGTTTTCGTCCATGTGAGCCCACGCCAGGACTTATCAAGATCGGAGCGGGGATAGCCTATGTTACCTCATCCTTTTGAGATGTAACCATTTGTCACAATAAACTTGGCAAAGGTAAAAAGTCATTCTCTCTGTCTGTGTGTGTGTGTGTGTGTGTGTCTCTCTCTCTTTCTTGTTCTTTTTTCTATCTCTCTCGCTCTTTCTCTCTCTCTCTCGCTATCTTTCTTTCTCTCTCTCACTCTCTTTCTCTCTCGCTATCTTTCTTTCTCTCTCTCACTCTCTTTCTCTCTCGCTATCTTTCTTTCTCTCTCTCTCTCTCTCGCTCTTTCTCTCTCATTCTCTCGCGCTCTCTCTTGTTCGCTCGGTCCATCTCTCTCTCTCTCTCTCTCTCTCTCTCTCTCTCTCTCTCTCTCTTTCTTTGTGTGTGTGTGTGTGTGTGTGTGTGTGTGTGTGTCTCTCTCTCTTTCTTGTTCTTTTTTCTATCTCTCTCGCTCTTTCTCTCTTTCTCTCTCTCTCGCTTATCTTTCTTTCTCTCTCTCACTCTCTTTCTCTCTCGCTATCTTTCTTTTTCTCTCTCTCTCTCTCTCTCGCTCTTTCTCTCTTTCTCTCTCTCGCTCTCGCTCTCTTTCTCTCTCTCTCTCACTCTCTCGCTCTCTCTCACTCACTCTCTTTCTCTCTCTCACTCACTCTTTCTTGCTCTCTCTCTCTCTCTCTCTCGCTCTCTTTCTCCCTCTCTCTTGCTCTCGCTCTCTCTTGTTCTTGTTTTCGTTCTCGCTCCCCCTCTCTCCCTCTCTCTCACCAAATTTCTAGGCTATCAGGGCAGGGCATTCAAGTGTCCCTGGATACCCTCTCATCTAGGAATATCATGCTGTGACAGGTTTTATCAATGGGCCAAATTAGCACTTTCCCATTTAGAACCATATTACGCAATACCCTTATGTCTCAATCAAATGCAAAATCGTGTTATCAGCTGCCTTCGAGATTACGAGGGCCAGGTATGGGCACACTGAAAAGATGAAGGAAAACGGACATGCTCCTATCTGGCATTGTGAGAGTATTGCTGGGAAAACAGATATAAACAAACACTATGATGTCTATAATGGACTCTCTCGGAGACAGCATGTTATCCTGACGAGGCTACCAATAGGATATCAGTATACTATACAATATGTACAGGATGCAGTTTTAGACGCAAAGCCAGTTTCATATCAGCATTGTACACTGTGCAAGGCGGATAATTACTTACTTTGTTGCCTGAAAACTGCACCCTATCAATCATGTAATACTGACCACAGATTAGCACTTTTTGATTATATGAACTTTATTATGGCCTCTGGTCTTGTCTTTGACATGATTAGTGATATAAAAGTTTTCTTAGCATCGAGATGATAATACTAATAATGCAGTGTGGATGGCACAGCCCTTAAGGCATGAATATAACACTAATGTTTGACTGATAGCCCTCTACATACATAGACGTACAGCCAGTTTGGATAGATGCTTTTGTCTCTTACCCTGGCTTTTTGCAGGGCATGTACACTGTTCTGTAAATAAAGGCTATCAAATCAAATCAAATTTCTTGCTCTCTCTCCCTCTCCCCCCCCCCTCCCTGTCTCTCTCTGACGACACCTGTAATTTATTTGCTATGCATTAGTTACTGCACTCCCTTTGGCATTGTAATATGAACACGTGTAAAATAAGTGACAGGTCTAGTGATTGCAATATTTTTGAAGGGAGGGGGTGGGTAAGGGGGAGGAGGAGGAGGAGGAGGAGGAGGAGGAGGAGGAGGAGGAGGAGGAGGAGGAGGAGGAGGAGGGAGGAGGAGGAGGAGGAGGAAGGAGGAAAGAAGAGAGAGAAGAAGAGAGAGAAGAAGAATGGGGAGGAGGAGAGAGAAGAAGGAGGAGGAGGAAGACTAGGAAAGGACCTGGAGTAGAGAAGAAGGAGGAAATGGAGGAGAAAGAGAAGACGAAGAAGAGGAGGGGGAGGCGGAGGAAGAGGAGGAGGAGGAGCCAGAGAAGGAGGAAGAGATGAAAGGAGGAGGAAGTGGAGCAGGGAAAGAAGAAGAAGACGAAAGAGGAGCAGGAGGGGGAGAGGTTAGAATAAGAGGAGGAAAAGTAGGAGGAGTAGGAGGAAAATAATATAGAAGAAAAAGAAGAGATGAAGGAAGACGAGGAGTACGTAGTAGAGAAAGCAGAGGAGGAGGACGAATACGAAGAGGAGATGAAAGAGGAGGAAGAATAGAGGAAGGGGTCAAACCAGCAAGAATATTAAAGCATCCATGTACACCCTCGGAGAACGACTGAGCAGGACGGGGCGCTGGTGCAGATAACATGTTGCCAACGAATATCTCTTTCGCAACTTGCTTCTCCGAGTCCGCCGTATACAAAGGGCTGATACGGGGGTTTCGGGGTCTGGAGTTTAACGTCTTGATCAAAGGCTTGTCGGGGGAA
>NC_091578.1:3357248-3369748 GCF_042767895.1 Penaeus vannamei
TATAGAAAGAGGGGGAGGGAAGGGGGGTAGGGTAGGGAGTGAATGAAGGGGGAGGGCTGGGATGATGGGAGTAGGGACGGAGGGAAGGGGAAGGGGGAGAGGTGCAAGGGAAGGGGAAGCGATGGAGAGGTGGGAGGTAGAGGAAGGGAGGGAGGAGAATGGAGGGGAGAGGATGTAGGAAGGAGGAAGGGAAGATAGGGAGGTAGATAGTGGGAAGAGATGAGAGAAAGTGAAAGAAATTTTGACATGTTTAGTTGACCTATTTACGTCTCACATGTATAAAAGAGAAAGAAAAAAAAGAATATAAGAGCCATGAAACAAGAAAACAAAAAATCAAACACAATGAAATAACAAACAATAAACTAATAATAATAAAAAATCAATCCTACAGATCACTTACATTCCTTCCGAAAATCAAAGCAAAATGAAACTTCGAACAGCCAGTCAGTCCAACGAGGGAAAAGCGAACGAGCGAAAGAGAGAACGAGTGAACGGGCAAATTAACACGTGAATGAACGAACAAATGAAAGAGGGAATAGGAGAAAGAGCCAATGACCGAACGAGCAAAGTAGCGAACCAGTGAAAGAGCGAACGAGTAAAAGAGCCAATGAGCGAAAGAACGAACAAGCGAACTAGCAAATTAACGAACGAATGAAAGAGCCAATGAGCCAACAAGCGAAATAGCGAACGAGTATATTAACGAACGAGTGAAAGAGGGAATAGGCGAAAGAGGCGAAAGAGCCAATGAGCGAACGAGCAAATTAGCGAATAAGTGAAAGAGTGAACGAGCGAAAGAGCCAATGAGCGAACAAGCGAAATAGCGAACGAACAAATTAACGAACGAGCGAAAGACCCAATGAGCGAAAGAACGAACAAGCGAACGAGTTGAAAGAGCGAACGAACGAACGAACGAACGAACGAACACGAGCGATCAACCCCCCCCCCCCCCAACCTAAAAACAGCGGTTTGAAATCGGCGGGAGGAGGCGACATAGCACTCTCCTCCCCCGTTATCGACCCCGCACCATAAAAAGAGTCGAGATTCTTATCTAAAAAACTCTGCGTCTATCTCTCTCCTTGAATTATAACCTTCGCTCGTGTAGAGTTATATTCTTGATATGCCGCCGTGGCTTGTGTGTTCCACTTTTGCATCGCGGGGTCCGGGCGCTGGTTGGGGAGAGGGGGGAGGGAGGAGAGGAGGGAAGAAAGGGAGGAGGGAAGGAGAGGGTGAGAGGTGGTTGGATCCGGGGAGAGGGGGGAGGGAGGGAAGGAGAGGGGGAGGAAGAAGAGGGAAGAGAGAAGGAGGGAAGGAGAGGGTGAGAGGTAGAGGGAGAAGAGGGAGGAGGGAAGGAGAGGGTGAAAGGTGGTTGGACCCGGGGAGAGGGGGAGGAGAGAAGGAGGAGGGAGGGAAGGAGAGGTAGGAGGAGGAAGAGGGGAGGAGAGAAGGGAGGGAAAGAGAGGTTGAAATTGGAGGGAGAAGAGGGAGAAGGGAAGGAGAGGGGAGGAGGAGAGAAGGAGTAGGGTGAGAGGTGGAGGGAGAAGGGAAGGAGAGGGTGAGAGGTGGAGGGAGGAAAGGGAGGAGGGAAGGAGAGGGTGAGAGGTGGAGGAAGGAGAGGGTGAGAGGTGGAGGAAGGAGAGGGTGAGAGGTGGAGGGAGAGAAGAGAGGGAGGAGGGAAGGAGAGGATGAGAAATGGAGGAAGGAGGGAAGGAGAGGTAGAGGGAGAAGAGGGAGAAAGGTAGGAAAGAGTGAGAAGTGGAGGAAGGGGGTTAGTTCGGTAATAGTAGAATGAGAGGTGGAGGAAAGAGAGAAAGAAAGGATGATGGAAAAGAGGAGGGAAATGGAGGAAGGAGGGTAGGTGGAGAACAGTAGGATACGAGGTAGAAGAAAGAGGGAAGGATTGGGTGAGAGGTAGAGAAATAAGGGAAATGAGGGAAATATTAGGTGAAAGGAAGGGGAGGAGGGAGGGAAAGATTAGGTGAGAGAGAGAGAGAGGAAGGGGTGAACGGTTGGCTAAGAGCTGGAGGGAAAGATAAAATGATGATCGAAGGACGGAAGAAAAGCGTTTGAAGAAATAGAAAAAGATTGGGTGAGAGGATGAGAACGGATGAGACAAGCGGTGAAAGACGGAAAGAAGATAATAATAAGATAGAAAATATGGCGAGAGTTTTAAAAGGGAAATGACAGTAACAGAAAGAAACCTAATAGAGAGGTAATGGAGAAAGAAAGAAATGTGCGATAAATGTTGTAGAAATGAGAAAGTATGATGAGAGATGAAAAAAAATGAGATAAATTATGAGCAGAAAATGGCGAGAGGAGAGGAAATTTACTGCAAGGACTTTAAATGATGAGTTTAAAGAAAACAACAGTCTGAAGAAGGAAATTACACGCCCGGGCAATACACTGAAAAAAGAAATATTCGGAATGGGATTTCTTCGTTATATTATAGCATATTTCTTATCCTTTTATTCTTCTTCATATCATATTTATTATCCTTTTCTTCTTCATATCATATTTATTATCCTTTTCTTCTTCTTCATATCATATTCATTATCCTTTTCTTCTCCATATCATATTTATTATCCTTTCTTCTTCGTATCATATTTATTATCATTTCCTTCTTCAGCCTTGAAAATTCCGCTGTTGGACATAGGCCTTCCCCGATCTGCATCACCTATGCCGGTCTAGTGCCATTCGTGCCATGTGGATATCTCAGCCGGGGTATCACAGCGAATACGTTTTATTAATTATCGCCGTTTTATTACATTCCTATTGCATATATCATTATTACTGTACAATCATAATCATATATATATATATATATATATATATATATATATATATATATATATATATATATATATATATATACATAGTGTATGTGTTCTGTAGACTTCTTTCGTTCAACGTGTCTCTGCCATTGCACATATTTCTCAAAGGACCATATCAGCCTCTATTTTTGGGCCTAAAATCGGAAAAATGATGATTCCTCTTTCATCTATTTTGATATCCTCAAGCATCTTCCTACACGCTGGAGAAGTAATTTAGTTTGTGTGTGTTATACTCGGTTTTCTGTCCGGGGGTGATTCCCGTTTTCTGTCTACATATTTAAAGTGCGTTCTCTGGAAGGTATATAGTTAAGCATCATTTTAATATCCTATCTATATTTTCTATCCTTAAATATGCGCAATCAGATCTTGTCTCTTATAAGCCGGCAGTGACCAGAGAGTATTTTCCCGGAATCCACAAAGGAAAAAAAGGAAAGCAAGATTTGTGAGAAGAGCGAGAGTTAATAATACAAGAGGCTTCTGATCTCAAAACACCCGAGGAGAGGATGGTGAGAGATACCAAGAGGATTTACTGTTGAAGCACGGCGAAGGACTGCGAATAAATTTCAAGATATTTATGCTCTCTCTTCTCATTCTTTATAGGTACGGCGATTCACTTTGCTTGGCTGGTGTTCCAGTTGGTTTACACTCAGGCCGATTTGAAGATAAACTATTTCTGACGAACTTAGGCAATTATTTTTTTTTTTATTCAGCCGCAACCATCACGGTAAAGACCTTAAGCTCTGTGACCGGACCAATAATAATGAATGAAAGTAACAATAAAATCGATATTTCCGCCGCTCTGGCTCTCACCAACGGAAAAAGAGCAAGCAAATAAAAGCAAGGCGCACATAAAGAGAAGATAATGAATGGATAGATAAATAAGAAGTAATGATGAGCTAAACCCCATAAATATTAACTCGGCGCCCAAAGTAAAACATAAAAAGCATCTTTATAGCGAAGGGCCGAGTGACCTTGCACGGGGCTCTGATGGGCAGATAACAGACGAGTTCATCAAAGGCGCCCAGGGCAGGGGGGAGGAGGGGGGAGGGGGCATGGTCTCCTTACAGAATGCATGGGATTGATCCTTGAATCAAATGGACACGTTTACGCAAATTGTCATCTTCATAATCCTTGAATCAAATGGACACGTTGACTTTTGAGGCGCAAATTGTCATCTTCATATGTCAGAAGATGTCCAAATGCAGTAAATATGGTCTCAATTTTGAACTATTTTGCAGAGATAAGGAGGACCGTCACACCGGTGCTTGTGTTCAGAATTCTTAGGTGTACAGGGTCTTGGCTCATTCTTTGGCATTAGAGAAGTACATGCATTTGGTTTTATCAATTTAGCTTATGCCAAATGCCACACCAGTTAATGGTTCTAGCCCATTTATATCTATTTATCTATCTATATTGTTATTATTATTGCCGTTACTATCATTATTACCATTTCATTATTGTTGTTATTATTACTATTATCATTATTATCATTAGTATCATCATTGCCATTATCATTAGTATTATTATCATTATTATTAGTAGTAGTATTACTAATATTATTATTATTATCAATATTATCATTATTATTATTATCATTATTATTACTATTATTATTATCATTATTATTATTATTATCAAAGATGATATTATCATGACTGTCATTATCATTATCATCATTATCATTTTTATTTCTTACATTATCATCTCCATCATCAATTCTACTTTCATCATTACCATTATGAATGATCATCGTCATCTACAGAAATGACGAAATGCAGACTATGATAATGAAATAAAAGAGAATGCGAGGAATAAGAGGAAGAATACAATAAATAGACAGAAAAAAACGAAGAAGAGAAAGATAAAAATCAAAAGAGACAAAAAGAAGTTGAAGCGAGTGCAGAAGAAGAAAAAAAATGTGAATTAGAAGCAGTTGAAAACGATAACATACGAAAGAGGAAAAACAAATAGAAAAAAAACTGATAAAATAAACCCACGAAACAATTATTTTCTCTCTCTCTCTCTCTCTCTCTCTCTCTCTCTGTATGTCTCCCCCTCGACTCGCCCCCTCCCTATCTACTAATTCTATAATTTCTATGTATAATAATCTCTAAGGCGATATATTCCCACTCGCGGACGCCAGGAGGCTCCAAAATCACAGCTTGCAAGCGAAAAATTATGCTAGTGATGATTTTTTATAATGATAATGGCTATACAACATAAGGATTATAAATACGTACAGTCAGGTATATGTAATTTTATCTGATATTTACAACATTCATATATCAGTCAGAGAGAGTGAGTGAGAGAGAGAGAGAGGGGTGGGTGAGTGAGTGAGTGAGTGAGTGAGTGGAGGTGAGAAAGGAGTGAGTGAGCGGTGGAAAGGAGTGAGTGAGCAAGAGAGGGAGTGGAGGGAGTGGAGGGAGGGAGGGAGGGAGGGAGAGAGAGAGGGAGGGAGGGAGAGAGGGAGGGAGGAGAGGGAGGGAGAGAGAGGGAGAGAGAGGGAGAGAGAGGGAGGACAGAGAGAGAGAGAGACACGAGGAAAGAGAGAGAGAGGAGTTGAGAGAGAGAGAGAGAGAGCAGAGAGAGAGAGAGAGAGAGAGAGAGAGAGAGAGAGACATAAAGAGAGAGAGAGGAGAGACAAGACAGACAGACAGACAGACAGACACAGGAGAAAGAGAGAGAGAGAGAGAGAGAGAGAGAGAGAGACAGAGACAGAGAGAGACGTGAATGAGAGAGAGAGAGAGAGAGAAAGAGAGAGAGAGAGAGAGAGAGAGAGAAAGACAGAGAGAGAGAGAGAGTGAAAACAACCTCTGGCAAGATCAAGGCCTGTACATAATGAAGAGGTAAACTAGTCTACTCTTTAATCAGAGCAATTATCTGTCTCCCCAAAATTATTTTACTTCTCTCTCCAAACCGGATACACCCAAAGGGCTAAAAAAAAAAAAAAAAAAAAAAAATAGACGGACACAACACGGGCACCGGCCAAAGAATTACTTCAATCGGGGGCCCTGTTATGTAGCTGGCGACAGCGTGCGGGCAGGACCACCGGCGACCCCAGCTCGGCCGGCAGGAGGTGTAGCGCGCTCGGCTGACAACCTGTGACCGCAAGGTGACATTTAAATCGCATTTCGTCTTAAGGGCAAAAAACAGCGGCGCCCCTCGACAGTGATGGGCCTCCGTCACACACCGATAAGCGGCCGAGCAGACCCATCCAGGGGCATCTACTCGTCTGCCCTTCTTATCTCCTTATCTCACCTTCTTTATTTCTTATCTTATCTCTATCTATCTATCATATATATATATATATATATATATATATATATATATATATATATATATATATATATATATATATATATATATATATATATCTTATCTATCATCTACTCGTCTGCCCTTCTTATCTCCTTATCTCACCTACTTTCTCTCCTTTATTCTCTCTATTTCTAGCTCTTCCTTTGCTCTCTTTGTCTCTCCTTTACCGTTTCACTTTTCTTTCCACTCTTCCTTGCCTCTTACCTCTCTCTTACCTTCTACCTCTTCTATTTTTCTCCTCCTACTCCCATTTTTTCCTTTCTTTCTCCTTTCCTTCGATCGTCTTATAAATTCTTTCCTTTCCTTCCTCTCTCCGCGTTTAACCCTTCCTTCCTTCCTTCCTTTCCTCCCTTTCCTTCCTTTTTTTTTCTCGTAAGGGAGAAACACCCCTAATTGTCAAGGGTCAAGAGGGGAAATGGCACGAGGAAGTAAATGGAAGAGGGGAATAGAGGAGGGAGAGGGAATGGAGGGAAAAAGGGGGCGCGAAAAAAGAGGAAGAGGAAGAAGAGACAAAAAGGAGAAGAGGGACAAGAGAGAGCGGGAAGAAGGGTGAGAGAGAAGGGGGAAGGAGGAGGAAGGGAATGGGAGACAAAGAAGGGGGGAAAGGAACGACGAATAAGAAGTAAAGGCACATGGAAGGGGAACAGGAGCAAGGAGAAGAGGGAGAGGAGTAAAGGGGGACAAGGGAGAAGAGGAGTAGAGTGAGAAGGAAGGGGGAGCAAGGGAGAAGAGGGGGAGAGTGAGAGAAGGGGGAAGGGGAGAGAAGAGGAGAGGAGGGAAGGGGACAGGAGAAGGGGATGGGAGAGGGGGAGAGGAGGAGGCCTCTCCCTGTTGTTAGGCGAGATGCAAAAGCGGCCCCCTGCCAGGTGAAAAGGCTTGTTGTGCGAAGGGGCCTCCCTGTATGGTGACGAAGGGCGCGGGGGGTGGATGTACACATTGCTCTTGGGGCGCGAGGGGGTCTACTGTCTTGCGAAGGGAGGGAACCTCTCTCTCGCTCTCTTTCTGCCGAGAGAGGGAGGGAAGGAGGAGAGGAGGGAGGAGAGGAAGAGAGGGAGGGAGAGGAGGAGGGAAGGAGAGAGAGAGAGAGAGAGAGAGAGAGAGAGAGAGAGGGAGGGAGGGAGGAGGGAGGGAGAGAGAGAGAGAGAGAGAGAGAGAGAGAGAGAGAGAGAGAGAGGGTGAGGGAGAGAGAGAGAGAGAGAGAGAGAGAGAGAGAGAGAGAGAGAGAGAGAGAGAGAGAGGGGGGTGAGGGAGGGAGAGAGAGAGAGGAGAGAGCGAGAGAGAGAGAGAGAGAGGGGGAAAGGAGAGAAGAGAGGGGGAAGAGAGAGAGAGAGAGAGAGAGAGAGAGAGAGAGGAAAGAGAGAGAGACAGAGGGAGCAGAGAGAGAGAGAGAGAGAGAGAGAGAGAGAGAGAGAGGGGTGAGGGAGGGAGAGAGAGAGGAGAGAGCGAGAGAGAGAGGGGGAGAGAGAGAAAGAGAGGGAAGAGAGAGAGAGAGAGAGAGAGAGGAGAGAGAGAGAGCAGAGAGAGAGAGAGAGAGAGAGAGAGGGAGAGAGAGAGAGGGAGAGAGAGAGAGAGAGAGAGAGAGAGAGAGAGAGAGAGAGAGAGAGAGAGAGAGAGAGAGAGGAGAGAGAGAGAGAGAGAGAGAGAGAGAGAGAGAGAGAGAAGAGAGAGAGAGAGAGAGAGAGAGAGAGAGAGAGAGAGAGAGAGAGAGAGGAAGAGAGAGAGAGGGAAGGATAGAGAGAGGAGGAATAATTAGCCGCGGATATAAACAGAAAGATATGAACGCAGCGTGAAAGTGCTAAACTGACACGCGAATCGGCCCAAGCAATCGTCGCCAGATCGAACCCGTCCCCCAAAAACACCCGGACGATTTACAAGAGAAGAAAGAAGATAATGACCAAAAAAAAGAGAGAGAGAGAAAAGACAAAACACCCGGACGATTTACAAGAGAAGAAAGAAGATAATGACCAAAAAAAAGAGAGAGAGAGAAAAGAGAAGCCAAGAGTTACCGCGCGCCGTCCGTGGACCAGGTATGCACAGCAATAATTCCGCGGCATCAGATAAACCAGTAGCGGTCGAGTTTATCGCGGCGATGATCAAAACCCGCACTGATCTTACGCCTCGTCTGTATCGCGGGTCGGCCTCTTCGCCCCGCAATGTGGGATGCAAATGAGGCGAATCTTAAACGATGCTTGGCGTTTCTCTGTGGCTTTGGTGTTGGGTTTGGCGTTTCTCTGTGGCTTTGGTGTTGGGTTTGGCGTTTCTCTGTGGCTTTGGTGTTGGGTTTGGCGTTTCTCTGTGGCTTTGGTGTTGGGTTTGGCGTTTCTCTGTGGCTTTGGTGTTTCTCAGGGGCTTTGGTGTTGGGTTTGGCGGTTCTCTGGCTTTGGCGCTTCTCTGTGGCTTTGGTGTTGGGTTTGGCGTTTCTCTGTGGCTTTGGTGTTGTCGGCGTTTTCTCTCTGCGGCTTTTGGTATGGTTCAAGGGGCTTTCTGCGGTTTTGGGTAGCTGGGTTTGGCGTTTCTCTGCGTGGCTTTGGTGTTGGGTTTTTGGCGTTTCTCTGTGGCTTTGGTGTTGGCTTTGGCGTTTCTCTGTGGCTTTGGTGTTGGGTTTGGCGTTTTCTCTGTATTAGGGGGCTTTGGTGTTGGGTTTGGCGTTTCTCTGTGGCTTTGGTGTTGGCTGAAAGCGCGTTTCTCTGTGGCTTTGGTGTTGGCTTTGGCTTGTTTCTCTGTGGCTTTGGTGTTATTAAGGTGCTTCTCTGCGGCGTTTCTTGGTTGTGGCTTTTCTCTGGTAGAGCTATGTTGGCTTTGGCGTTTCTCTGTATTTGGCTTTGGTGTTCGTGGTTTGGTGTTTCTTGCTGCTTGTGGCTTTGGCGTTGGGTTTGGCGTTTCTCTGTGGCTTTGGTGTTGGGTTTGGCGTTTCTCTGTGGCTTTGGTGTTGGGTTTGGCGTTTCTCTGCGGCTTTGGTGTTGGGTTTGGCGTTTCTCTGTGGCTTTGGTGTTGGGTTTGGCGTTTCTGTGCGGCTTTGGTGTTGGCTTTGGCGTTTCTCTGTGGCTTTGGTGTTGGGTTTGGCGTTTCTCTCTGACTTTGGTGTTGGGTCTGGCGTTTCTCTGTGGCTTTGGTGTTGGGTTTGGCGTGTCTCTGTGGCTTTGGTGTTGGGTTTGGCGTTTCTCTGTGGCTTTGGTGTTAGGTTTGGCGTTTCCTCTGCGGCTTTGGTGTTGGAGTTTGGTTCTCCTGTGGCTGGTGTTGGGTTTGGCGTTTCTCTGCGGCTTTGGTGTTGAGTTGGCATTTCTCTGGCTTTGGTCTTCAGGTTTGGCGTTTCTCTGTGGCTTTGGTGTTGGGTTTGGCGTTTCTCTGTGGCTTTGGTGTTAGGTTTGGCGTTTCTCTGTGGCTTTGGTGTTGGGTTTGGCGTTTCTTCTGGGTGGCTTTGGTGTTGGGTTTGAGCTGCTTTCTCTGTGGCTTTGGTGTTGGGTTTGAGCGTTTCTTCTGTGGCTTTGGTGTTGGGTTTAGCGTTTCTCTGCGGCTTTGGTGTTGGGTTTGGCGTTTCTCTGTGGCTTTGGTGTTAGGTTTGTTGGGTTTCTCGGGGCGTTTTCGTGTTGAGGCTTTGGCGTTTCTCTGTGGCTTTGGTGTTGGGTTTGGCGTTTCTCTGTGGCTTTGGTGTTGGCTTTGGCGTTTCTCTGTGGCTTTTGGTGTTGGGTTTCTTGGCGTTTCTCGAGGGGCTTTCGTATTGACTTTGGCGTTTCTCTGTGGCTTTGGTGTTGAGGCTTTAGCGTTTCTTCTGTGGCTTTGGTGTTGGGTTTGGCGTTTCTGTGTGGCTTTGGTTGTTGGGTTTGGCGTTTCTCTGTGGCTTTGGTGTTGGGTTTGGCGTTTCTCTGTGGCTTTGGTGTTGGGCTTTGGCGTTTCTCTGTGGCTTTGGTGTTGGGTTTGGCGTTTCTCTGCGGCTTTGGTGTTGGGTTTTTGGCGTTTCTCTGTGGCTTTGGTGTTGGGTTTTGGCGTTTCTCTGCGGCTTTGGTGTTGGAGTTTGGCGTTTTCTCTGCGGCTTTGGTGTTGGAGTTTTGGCGTTTCTTTGAGGCTTTGGTGTTGGGTTTGCGTTTCTTTAACGAGGCTTTGGTGTTGGGTTTGGCGTTTCTCAACGACTTTGGTGTTGGGTTTGGCGTTTCTCATGGCTTTGGTGTTGGGTTTGGCGTTTCTCTGTGGCTTTGGTGTTGGGTTTGTGTTCTCTGTTAGGCTTTGGTGTTGGGTTTGGCGTTTCTCTGTGGCTTTGGTGTTGGGTTTGGCGTTTCTCTGCGGCTTTGGTGTTGCAGGTTTGGCGTTTCTCTGTGGCTTTGGTGTTGGGTTTGGCGTTTCCTCTGTGGCTTTGGTGTTGGGTTTGGCGTTCTCTGTGGGGTTTGGTGTTGGGTTTGGCGTTTCTCTGGCCAAACTTGGTGTTGGGTTTGGCGTTTCTCTGTGGCTTTGGTGTTGGGTTTGGCGTTTCTTTGAGGCTTTGGCGTTGGAGTTTGGCGTTTCTTCTGTGGCTTTGGTGTTGGGTTTGGCGTTTTCTGTGGCTTTGGTGTTAGTTTGGCGTTTCTCAGTATTTGCTGGGTTTAGTGCTCTTCTGTGGCTTTGGTGTTGGGTTTGGCGTTTCTCTGTGGCTTTGGTGTTGGGTTTGGCGTTTCTCTGTGGCTTTGGTGTTGGAGGTTTGGCGTTTCTCTGTGGCTTTGGTGTTGGGTTTGGCGTTTCTCTGCGGCTTTGGTGTTGGGTTTTGGCGTTTTCTCTATATGGCTTTGGTGTTGGGTTTGGCGTTTCTCTGTGGCTTTGGTGTTGGGTTTTGGCGTTTCTCTGTGGCTTTGGTGTTGAGTTTGGCGTTTCTCTGTGGCTTTGGTGTTGGGTTTTTGGCGTTTCTCTGTGGCTTTGGTGTTAGGTTTGGCGTTTCTCTGTGGTTGTGGTGTTAGGTTTAGCGTTTCTGTGCGGCTTTGGTGTTGGGTTTGGCGTTTCTTTGAGACTTGGTGTTGGGTTTGGCGTTTCTCTGTGGCTTTGGTGTTGGGTTTGGCGTTTCTCTGTGGCTTTGGTGTTGGGTTGCGACGTTCTGTGGCTGGTGTTGGGTTTGGCGTTTCTTTGAGGCTTTGGGTGTTGGTTTGGCGCTTCTGGCTTTGGTGTTGGGTTTGGCGTTTCTTTGAGGCTTTGGTGTTGGTTTTGGCGTTTCTTTGAGGCTTTGGTGTTGGGTTTGGCGTTTCTTTGAGGCTTTTGGTGTTGGGTTTGGCGTTTCTTTGAGGCTTTGAGGTTGGGTTTGGCGTTTCTCTGTGGCTTTGGTGTTGCGTTTGGCGCTTCTTTGTGGCTTTGGTGTTGGGTTTGGCGTGTCTCTTTGGCTTTGGTGTTGAGTTTGGCGTTTCTTTGAGGCTTTGGGTGTTGGGTTTGGCGCTTCTCTGTGGCTTTGGTGTTTGGGTTTGGCGTTTCTTTGACTTTGGTGTTGGGTTTGGCGTTTCCTCTGTGGCTTGGTGTTGGGTTTGGCGTTTCTTTGAGGCTTTGGTGTTGAGGCTTTGGCGTTTCTCTTTGGCTTTGGTGTTGGGTTTGGCGTTTCTCTTGTGGCTTTGGTGTTGGGTTTGGCGTTTGTCTGTGGCTTTGGTGTTGGGTTTGGCGTTTCTCATGGCTTTGGTGTTGCTTTGGCGTTTCTCTGTGGCTTTGGTTGTTGGGTTTGGCGTTTCTGTGTGGCTTTGGTGTTGGGTTTGGCGTTTCTCTGTGGCTTTTGGTGTTGGGTTTGGCGTTTCTCTGTGGCTTTGGTGTTGGGTTTGGCGTTTCTCTGTGGCTTTGGTGCTATAGGGTTTTGGCGTTTCTTTGTGAAGCTTTGCTGTTGGGGTTTTGGCGTTTCTTTGAGGGGCTTTGGCGTTTCTCTGTGGCTTTGGCGCTTTCTGTGGCTTTGGTGTTGGGTTCGGCGTTTCTCTCGCGGCTTTGGTGTTGGGTTTGGCGTGTGTGGCTTTGGTGTTGAGGCTTTGGCGTTTCTCTGGGGCTTTGGTGTTGGGTTTGGCGCTTCTCTGCCGCTTTGGTGTTGGGTTTGGCGTTTCTCTGTGGCTTTGGTGTTGGGTTTGGCGTTTCTCTGTGGCTTTGGTGTTGGGTTTGGCGTTTCTCTGTGGCTTTGGTGTTGGGTTTGGCGTTTCTCTGCGGCTTTGGTGTTGGGTTTGGCGTTTCTCTGTGGCTTTGGTGTTGGGTTTGGCGTTTCTCTGTGGCTTTGGTGTTGGGTTTGGCGTTTCTGTGTGGCTTTGGTGTTGGGTTTGGCGTTTCTCTGCGGCTTTGGTGTTGGGTTTGGCGTTTCTCTGCGGCTTTGGTGTTGGGTTTGGCGTTTCTCTGTGGCTTTGGTGTTGGGTTTGGCGTTTCTCTGTGGCTTTGGTG
>NC_091578.1:3399748-3404748 GCF_042767895.1 Penaeus vannamei
TTGTCGCGTCGATAACACCACGATGACACAAACGACGACACTTTATTAATGGCCGTAATGGTGAGAGAGGTGTTCCCAAGGTCGTGGGACGGCGCTACACTCGCGGGGATACATTGCCATGACTTGTACACTCGGCACTATCTGTAATGGCAAGTCGTGTACAGTAGATTAAGAGAAAGAAAAAAAAATGCTATTGGTTGTTCGGTTAATTTGCGGTGGTTGAGCGAGTCGGGTGTGACGAGGGGCAAGGGAAAGGGAACTCAGGTGATGCATTAATGGTTTGTGGTGACAGGTGTGCGGGCGCTGGGCAGGCAAAGGCAACGCTCGCTCGATGTCGGAAAGGGCTACGGGAGTTCATAGGTCATGCAAGGAGTTTTTGCTGTTGTTATGCATAATGCAAAAGGAATTTTCACTTTCCTTGTAATTTCCTGTCGATGTCGTGTCGTTGTGTATGTTTAGGAGAGTTGATTTTAGTATGTTCATTTGCTGACGGCATGTAAACGTGACTTTGATGAATAAGTTAGCGGTAATGGAGAGAAAAAAACAGAAAGAAAAAGGAGAAAAAGCATATAGCCCTGGAGGAAGAGAAAGACTGAACAAGAACATGATGGGTAACCTTTCAGAAGAAACTAATGATAATGATTAAAAACAGAAAGGTCACCATCTTGTCATTCCGGGCATTAACGAGAGTGCCATTTCACTGTCACCGTGACAGGCATCACCGCGAGGGACGTAAACAAGAGGAACAGAACGAAATGGAGAGACATGGCTGCCACAGCGTTTAAAATGCTCCAAACACAATTTAAAATGTATTAGATGCTCGAACGGCGTTTCTGTGTCATGATATCTTCGGCGGCTTCAGGTATGCCTTCGGTATTTCCAGCAGGTGCGCCAACTCCCCCGAGACCCGCCGAAGACTCCAGCAACTCCCCGGCCGCAGCAGATGAGGCGGGAGAGGCCTCAGCACTCCGCGTCGCTGCAGACGGCTCCAGCACCGCGTCCCTCTCCCTCCTCCCGCCCCTCGCTTCAGGATCCCCGCCGTCTTTCCCCTTCCCTGGGAGAGTAGCCACCCCGACAGCCCTCGGGACCGAAGGAGAGCGAGCCACGAGTCGAGACGGAGGAGCTAGCAGCGAGACACACAGCAGCTGCGCCCAGGGGAGCCGCAGCAGCAGCAGCAGCCACTGAGGAACCGAAGCGGGCTGATCGTTCGCTTGGGGGGCGGCGGGAGGCAGGGTGGCGAGGCTGGTGATGGGTCAATTATCCCCGCCCGTAATGTCTTACTCAACTCCACCGGCTGCCGGACCTGCCCTCGACTCTCCTACCTGCTGCACACTACACCCTCGACTGCACCTTCACCCTACCGTCGCCCTAACTCACACTACTCGCCGACACTCCTCCCGAAGGGAAAAAGGGGACTGTGGGTTTATTTCTTCAGAAAAAGAGCAGAAGTAAAGGTAATGGTTTCGGATTGGTTGCTTGGCTGGACAGGAAAATGCTCAACGATATATGTTGTTTTTTTCCGATGAATCACATGTAAAGGCGAGGTGACGGGGGAAAGGAGGAGAAAGAAAAAATATCATGTCAAACGACTTCCTCCACCCCCTCCCTCCCCCTCTTATCCCCACACCTTCAAAAAGAAAGGAAAAAGAAGAATAAAAGTCGCCAGTTTCGAACACACACACACGCATCAAACCTCAACCATCTCCATCTATCCGAGCGGCGCATACGGCCACCGAGTGACTTCAATGCCCGCTGAGGGAGTGATCCATCACGGGGAAGCGTTGCGTGCGTGTGGATCTCTCGGGCCCGGAGTGAGCGTCGCGTGACCGTAAGTCAGGTGTAACGTCGGGGTCTCAAGCTCAACCCGAGGTCAAGTGGCCATAGTTTATGTCGCGTGCACCTGTGCCAGAGGTCGGGCTAGGGGGGCGGGGGAAGGGGAGAGGAGGAGGAGGAGGGGAGGGGAAGCGGAGGAAGGGAGAGGAAGAGGAAGAAGGGAGGGGAAGTGGAGGAAGAGGAAGAAGGGAGGGGAAGTGGAGAGGAAGAGGAGGGAGGGGGAGTGGTGGAAGGAAGAGGAAGAAGGGAGGGGAAGTGGAGGAAGGGAGAGGAGGAGGGGAGGGGAAGTGGAGGAAGAGGAGGAATGGAGGGGAAGTGGAAGAGTGGAGGAAGGGAGGGGAGTTGGGGAAGGGAAAGGAAGAGAAGGAATGTAGGGGAAGTGGAGGAAGAGAGGAGAAGTGGAGGAAGGGAGGGAAAGTGGAGCAGGAGAGAGAGAGAAGAGAGGCGAAGGGGAGAAGAGGGAATGATAGCGAAAAGTGAAGCAGGAGGAAAGGAGAGCGAAGAGCGAAGTGGGGAAGAGGAGCAAGAAAGAGAGAAAAGGATAGGAAGAGGAGGAAGAAAAGGAATACGGATACAGAAAGAACTGGAGAAAAAGAAAGAAGATGACAGAGGGAAGGACCAAGAGAAGGAGGAAGACGGGGATCGGGGAGAGAGAGAGAGGGAAGAGGAGAATAGGAGGAGGAGGAGGAAGCGAGAGCGAGGGGCCGCGCCAACACTTTGTGTGGGTTCCTCGCCGCCATCGGAGCCTTATCGCTAGTATCTTCCCTCGCTCCGACCCCAGCTGATGACTACACTCGACTCCGGGGTGTGCACGTGGACACGCACGCCTCGCCGATTGCACGCCGCTCGGTCTTTGACGTAGTTTATGACGGAGGAGGGTAGGGAAGGGGAGATAGGAGGGTAGGGAGGGGGGAGGGGAAGAAAGAACGGGAAGGGGGAGGGAAGGGGAGATAGGGGAGAAGAAGGGGGGGTAGGGAGGGGAGGAGAAGAAAGGACGGGAAGGGGAGAGTAAAGGGGTAGGAGGGTAGGGAGGGGGAGGAAGGAGAGGAGGTTGAGGGAAGAGGAGAGGAGGGGGTAGGGAGGGGAAGGAGGAGAGTAAAAGGGGTAGGAGGGTAGGGAGTGGGAGGGAAGGGAGATAGGGAGAAGGAGGGGGGATGGGGAGAGTAAAAGGGGGTAGGAGAGTTGGGAGGGGGAGGGAAGAGGAGATAGGGGAGAAGGGGGATAGGGAGGGAGGAAAGGGTTGGACATTGAGAGGGGGAAAGGGGGAAGGGGGAAGAGTAAAGAGGGGAGGGGAAGGGAGGAGGTTGAGGAAGGAGAGAGGGAGGGGATGGAGGGCAGAGGGAAAGGGTTGGGGGTTGAAAAAGGGAGAAAGGAGGGGAAGGGGTGAGAATAAAGGGGGATAGGGGGTTAGGAAGGGGGAGGGAAGAGGAGAGAGGGGAAAAGGGTTGAACGTTGAGAGGGGGAGAAAGGAGGGGAAGGGAGAGAAGAGTAAAAGGAGGAAGGAGGGTAGGGAGGGAGGGGATTGAGAGAACAGGAAAAAGAGTAGAGGGTGTTGGAAGGCGGGGGGGGGGGGAGAAGGGATTGGAGGTTGAGTGAGGGGAAGAAGGGCTATATAAAAGTTGAAGGTAGGGGTTGAAGAGAAGGAGGGAGAGAGATGGAGAAGGAGGGGTTGGAAGGGGGTTTAGGGGTAAGGGGTACAGGTGCCCGTTTTCTGGCTCTGGTCGTATACTATT
This sequence comes from Penaeus vannamei, assembly GCF_042767895.1. NCBI lineage: Eukaryota > Metazoa > Arthropoda > Malacostraca > Decapoda > Penaeidae > Penaeus > Penaeus vannamei. The sequence goes on from NC_091578.1 coordinate 3,403,315, forward strand.
TTTTTCTTCTAAGGCCACGGCCAGAGAGTATGCCTGGTTGTGTGACTACAACTTCCTGGACTGGTTCTGTGGTCGCAATCGCACCAAAATGGTTCTCGGCGACTAAAACCCCTGGTTCATTTTTATGGCCACAACACTAAAACTAGTTATACGGTTATAACTAGGTTTTTTCTTACTACTTAAACAACCCTGAGAACTGGTTCCTTGTCACAACCTTTGCCCAAACCTGGTTCTTGAGACTGTAGCACCTGGAACCACAGACTTTCAAGAGCCAGTTATGTGCAGTTACAAGCAAAATAATTTAGTCATGATAGCTAGTTACCAACAGCCACAATTTCAGTCAACACGTCACACTTCCGATCAAAAAGTCAGAATACCTGTGAGCCAATCACAACCTCGATGAATTAGTCACAACCACGACCACAATGCGCTTGTTAAAATCCTGCTCAGCCTGTCACAAAATGTTTCAACCTCAGGCAACTAGTAATAACAATGTCACAACCTTAAAAAGTCACTTCAACCAGTCACAACCTTAAAAAGTCACTTCAACCAGTCACAACCTTAAAAAGTCACATAAACCAGTCACAACCTTAAAAAGTCACATCAACCTGTCAGAACCTTAAAAAGTCACATCAACCAGTCACAACCTATGTTATAAGATCACTACAATCATTTAAACCTCAGTTAAAAAGTTACATCAACCAGTCACAACTTCGACCAAAAAGTCAGATTAACCAATCACAACTTCAGCATCAATCAACCACATTCTTAACCAAAAAGTCTGAGCTTCAGTCAACTAAATTTCGACGAACTCCCCACAACCATCCGTTCACAACCGTGGTCAGCCAGCCGAACCTTTACTAACCTACCAATCATATCACTTTTATAACCCAGTTAAAACCAAACCAACCTCTAAAACCCAGCCGCAACTAGACTCAACCACTATAGCCTAATAGCAGTAAGTCACAACTCTTCTAACAACCAACCACAGCTTCTACAACCCACGCAACACACCAACAAGCAACAAGCCAACCCCAATAATCCAATCAACAACCCAACCGACATCCTCCCTAACCCAATCAACCACCGAATCGATCACAACCCTTCTCCTCTCCCCCCTCCCCCCTCCCCATCCCCCCCCCCCCAACGGCACCCCGCGGCTCGGATCTCGTGGCTCCTTCGTGGTCGCGTGGCCGTGCGCTGTCGGGCCAGGTAGTCCGCACAGGTACAGGAGGCGAAGGCTAATCACACACCTGCCCGAGATGGACTACCGGCGCTCACAGAAAGGGCCTTTGGGGGAGCCTCTTTGGCCTCAGCAAACAGAGCGGCGGAGATTTGGGGGGAGGGAGGGAGGGAGGCGGGGGGACGGCTGGGGGGGGGGTCTGGGAGGGCCGGGGAGGGGGGTTAGGGGCGGGGCGGAAGGGAAAAGGATTT
>NC_091578.1:3422248-3427248 GCF_042767895.1 Penaeus vannamei
CTCCCTCTCCCTCTCCCTCTCCCTCTCCCTCTCCCCTCTCCCTCTCCCTCTCCCTCTCCCTCTCCCTCTCCCTCTCCCTCTCCCTCTCCCTCTCCCTTCTGCAAATTCTCTTTCCTCTCTTTCTTTTGCTCCTGCTCCTTTTCCTTACGTATCTCTTCCTCTTCTATTTCCACCTGCTATATTCGCCTTCCCCTTCTTTTGAGGTTTCTTCTTGTTCCTCGTTTACACTTTCTCTTCCTTTTCCTATTTACGTGGCTTCTACGTCTCTCCCTCCCCCTCCCCTTCCTCCTCCTCTTCCTCCTTTTCTTCTCCCTCTTCCCTCCAACCCCTTCCCCCTCCTCCTCCTCACCCATCCCCACCCAATCTTCATCAACCACCTCATCCAGAACTATATAAGAGAACTTATTATTACTATTATAATTATAATTATAATTAACCTTGCCTAGAACGACCGGAGTCACGACTTCACGACTCAAAATACTTTCTCCTCTTCCGGTCTATCATCTGTCTCCCTCTTCTTTCGATTCTCCTTCCCTATTTCCCATCATGTCTTCCTTTCTCGTTTACTTCTATCTCCCTCTTTTCCTCTTCCCCTTATCATCTTCCTTACCTCTCTCCCTCCTTCTTTCGCTTTCCTTTTCCTTTCCCTCTCCGTCTTCTTCCCCTCGCCCTGCCCCATCCTTTCCCTTCCCCTCCCTCTCCCCAACTTCCTTCCCGCCTTCCTCTCCTTTCCTCTCCTTTCCACGCCTCCTTTTCTTATCCTCTCCCTGTCCATTTTCTTCTCCGTCTTCCTTTCCGTCCTCCCTAACCATCCTTCCCCTAACCCCTTTCCTATCCCAATTCCCTCCACTCCCCCTTCCCCCTCCCTCTCCTATTTCTTCCTCTCTCCTTCCTACCGCTTCCTCTTCCTCCTTCCCCTGACAGTCCTTCGCCCTTCCCTTCCCCTCCCCACACCCTCCTATTCCTCCCTCTCTCCTTCCTATCCCTTTCCCTCTCCTTCATATCCTTTCCTCTCTTCTCCCTTTCCCTCCCCTTCTTCCCTATCCCTCCCCATCCCCCATTCCTCTCTCCATTCCCTTTCCCACACCCTCTTATTTCTCCCTTTCCCTCTCCCTTCCCTTCCCCTCCTCCTCTCCCTCCACCCTCTCAATTCCCCCCACTCCCTCCGCCCTCCCATCCCCTCCCGACTCCCACCGCCCTCCCCTCCTCCTCCCTCTTCCCTCCGCCTCCCATTTCCCCCACGCCCACCATCCCCCCCCCCCCCACGCCCACCGCCCTCCCATTCCACACCCCCCCCCCCACACGCCCATCACCCTCCCATTCCACCACCACCCCACCTCCCACCGCCCTCCGACCCCTGCCCACACCCTCCCATTCCAACCCCCCACGCCCACCACCTCCCATTCCACCCCCACCTCCCACCGCCCTCCGCCCTCCGCCCCCCGTCCTCCGCGACACCAAACCGAGCGCGTTAATCCCGTGATGTATCTGACGTCCCTGGATCTCGAAGTCTTAAGTAATGGACGTCCTCGGGCCCGTAATGACTTTATTCTCAGCGCGTGTGAATGAATACTTTCCTCGTCGCTGTTCCTCCCTGTACATAAAGCCCAATTTACACGAGCTGACTTCAGGAGTACATTATTTGTTCGTGTTTATGGGTTCTTTTCCCTCTCCCTCCTTCATCTAGGGTCACTTTTTTATGTTTTTCTTTCTTTTCTTTTTTTCTTTTTCTCATCTTTGTGTGTGTCTTTTTTTTATTATTCGCTTCACCTTGTAAATTCTTTTTCTTCTCTTACTTTTGCTCTTTCTCCTTTTCCTTACGTATCTCCTCTTCTATTTCCACCTGCTATATTCGTTTTCCTCTTTTGCGTTTTCTTCTTGCTTCTCTTATTCACTTTCTCTTCCTTTTCCTATTTATGTGGCTTTTACTTCTCCTCCTCCCCTCCCCTTCCTCCTTCTCTTCCCTTCTGCCCACTCCTCCTCACACATTCCCATCCCCTCTTCTCCCTCCATATCCCTTCCTCCTCGCCCTCTCCCTCCTCCTAACGCCTCTACCCCTTCCTCTTCCCCCTCCCCTTCCCTCCCCCGTCCCTCTCCGCCTCGTCCCCCTCCCTCTTCCCTCCCCTTCCCCTCTCCCTCCCACCTCCTCCCTTCCCCTCCTCTCTTCCATCCTCCTCCCCTTCCCTCCCCCTCTATTCCTCCCCTCCTTCTTCCTCCCCTTCCCTCCCCCTTTATTCCTCCCCTTCCCTCCCCTCCCTCTTTCTCCCCTTCCCTCCCCTTCCCACCTCCTCCCCTTCCCTCTCCTCTCCCTTCCCTGCCTCTTCCTCCCTTCCCTCCCCCTCTCTCCCACCTCTTCCCCTTCCCTGCCTCTTCCTCTCCTTCCCCCCCTCCCCTCTCTCCCATCCTCCTCCCTCTCCCCAAATGTTTATTTAGCAGATTAGCCCTGTCCTTGTGTCCAACGCCGCTCTACCTTTGTTGATCTCCGTCCCCTTACCTGTCAGCTGTTTTCGCCCGCCGCCGTCCCCCGTCCTCCCGGCCCGCGCTCAGGCTTTTTGTGTCCTGCGAAAATGTGGCTCGGTCTTCTCACCTGCTTGAGAGCTTTTTTTCTTTTTTATCTGTGTCTTGTATCTTTCCTTTATTTCTATTTCTTTTGGCGGTTTGTCTCTCATAGTTTTTCTCTTTTTCTTTCTTTCATCTTTTTGTCTGTCTGTCTGTTTCTGTGTGTGTGTGTGTGTGTGTGTGTTGTGTGTGTGTGTGTGTGTGTGTGTGTGTGTGTGTGTGTGTGTGTGTGTGTGTGTGTGTGTGTGTGTGTGTGTGTGTGTGTGTGTGTGTGTGTGTGTGTGTGTGTGTGTATGTATATATATATATATATATATATATATATATATATATATATATATATATATATATATATATATATATATATATATATATATATATATATATATATATATACATACATATACATATTCATATTCATATTCATATACATATACATATACATATTCATATTCATATTCATATTCATATTCATATTCATATTCATATCCATATCCATATCCATATCCATATCCATACATATATATATACATACATATATATATGCATATATATACATATGTTTGTGTGTATATATGTATATATATATATATATATATATATATATATATATATATATATATATATATATATATATATATATATATATATATATATATATATATATATATATATGTTATATTATTATATGTCTGCATGTATGTACTGTATGTATTTCCAAACAAACTGCTTTAGTTTTTTCTCCTCTCTCTTTCTCTCCTCCAACTTCCCGTTTATCTCTCTATTCTTTCAGCCTTTCTTCTTTCTCTTCTTTACCTCCCTCTTCTAGTTTCTTTCTCTACCTACCGTGTCTAAATCTCCCTCCTCATTTCTCTCATTTCCTTCTTTCTCACTACCTCCTCCTCCATCTTCCTTACTCGCCTCTCTCATTTCTCCCCAACCCCTTGCTAAACATCAACTACCCCCCCCCAGTCACCCATTCTTCACCACCCCCTCCACCCCCTTACCGCTCCCCTCGCCCCTGCCCCGACCTCTAGCCTCATTCCACACCCTCACCTCCTCACCCCCACCCCATCTCCATAACCCAAACCCTTTACCACCACCCCTGTCCCGATCCCACACCCCCGATTCCTCACCCCCACCCCGTCCCTTACCACTCACACCCACCTCCGACCCCTCACACCCCACCCCTCACCCTCAACCCCATCCCCCACACCGACTCCTCACCCTCACCCCATCCCTTACCACCCCACCCCCACCCCCATCCCTCACACCCCACCCTGCCTCCTCACCCTCACCCCCTATCCCTTACCACCCACCCCCACCCCATCCCTTACCACTCACCCCCACCCCCATCCCTCACCCCCACCCCTCACCCACACCCCATCCCTTACCACTCACACCCCATCCCCATCCCTCAGACCCCACCCCTCCCCCATCCCTCTCTCCCCAACCCCACCCCACCCCGTCTCTCACACCTCTCACCCCCACCCCCTCCCCCACCACCGTCTCCCCACCCACCCCTCCCCCCACCCCACCCCCACCCCCGACCCCAAGCCCCCAGCACAATAGCGGACATCGGGATCGAGTAATAATATGTGGGTTTACTCGCCGGCGATGTGTTGAGGCTGTAACGAGAATCATCTTTTCCACGCGGCGATATGTCTTTCTGCGCCGGACAAGATGTCGTGATTGATGAGCCTGGATGACGGCGAGACAATTGGGGCTGGCATCCCCTTCCTCCTCCTTCCCCCCTCCCCCCCCTCCCCTTCCCTCTCCCTTACTCCATTCTCGGTACTCCCCTCTTACTCCTCCTTCTCTTCTATTTTCTTTCTTCTCTCTCCTCTCTCCCCAGGCGAGACAATTCGGGCCGGCATCCCCTTCCTCCTCCCCCCCTCCTCTTCCCTCCCCTGCTCCATTCTCGGTACTCCCCTCTTACTCCTGCTTCTCTTCTTTCTCCTTTCTCTCCCCTTCATTGCCATGTATCCTATTTTTTACATTCTTTCTTCGAACGTTTTCTTTCCATTTCTTTCTCCCTCGCTTCCTTCTCTACCTCCCTTCTTTTCCTTCTCCCGTCTCCTCCCCGCAACTTTTTTTTTCTCTCTCTCCCTATTCCCCCTCATCACCCAACTCATCCTTCTCCCATCTCCTCCCCGCATTTTTTTTTCTCTCTCTCCCTATTCCCCCTCATCATCCAACTCATCCTTCACCCATCTCCTCCCCGCATTTTTTTTCTCTCTCTCCCTATTCCCCCTCATCTCCCCCCCTCCTTCACCCTTCCCCCCGCGGGCACCACACTATAAACAGTCATGGTTTCTTCATACTTTCACGCGTGCGAAGCTAAGGTTCACACTCGCTCACTCGGATAATCTTCGCCGTAATCTGAGAAAGGTAAACAGAAGTTGTGAGAAGAGAACAGGAGAACAGAACAGAATCAGATT
>NC_091578.1:3432248-3434748 GCF_042767895.1 Penaeus vannamei
GGATTTACTTTGATTCCAATACCGTATTTCCTTTCAATATCAAGTATTCATCAACAATCCTTGGTTACCCATTAACAACGACCTTCAATAAAATATCAGTCACAGTTATTTCTTCCTTGATAATCATATTTCGTCCTTAGTTTACAATTCTCTTCATGAACTCTCTCTCTCTCTCTCTCTCTCTCTCTCTCTCTCTCTCTCTCTCTCTCTCTCTCTCTCTCTCTCTCTTTATCTATATATATATATATATATATATATATATATATATATATATATATATATATATATATATATATATATACATATACATATATATATATATACATATTTTTTCTTTTTTCTTTTTCTTTCTTTCTTTCTTTCTTTTGGAACAGACTCGTGTTCCTCGGCCCCTCATCAGCGTCGCAGCGGAAGCCGAGGCGCCGGAGTCTAAGCGCCCAACTCTGCATAACCGCCATATTTTTGAAGCCGGAATGGACGCGAGGAAAACCCAATGACTGATATGTTTTTTTTCCCCTCCTCCTTCCTCATCATCTTTGTCATTCTTCTTCTCCTCTTCCTCCATTTTCTTCTCCTTCACATCATTCTCCTGCTCCTCTTCCTCCTCCTCCTCCTCTTCCTCTTCTAATTCCTCCTCCTCCCCTTCCTGCTCCTTAAACTACTTGTGAACTCTTATTTATTAATACTCTCCTTTCCTCCTCTTTTTCCACCTCCCTAACCCTCACCCCCATGCCCTTACTCCAGTTCCACCTTTTCTTACCTCGCCTCTACCTCCCTATCTCCCATCCATACCTTCACCCCACCCCCTCCTTCCTGGAAAGAGTAAATGGTAAACGAGGGATTTTCTCATCACCCTCTACGCCCCTCCTCCTCCCTCCCCCTCCTCCTCCCTCCTCCTCCTCCCTCCTCCTCCTCCTCTCCTCCTTCCTCCTTCTCCCCTCCCCCTCCTCCCTCCCCCTCCTCCTCCCCCTTCCTCCTTCTTAATCCACTTGAAGGAAACTGTCGGAATGTCGGAATTCCTTAACGTGTGGGCAATCCCCACGGACTAGCGGTATTCGGGAATGAGATACCAATTAAGCGGTTTTAGATTTGAGGTACCGGGTGTGAGACGCCAAGCGTGAATAAACGAGGGATTGCACATCCTGCAGAAGGTACTAGGTATGAACCATCAGGCATAGGGATCAGAATTGAAGTACCACTAATGGGGAACTAAAATTCTGATACCAGGCATGGGGGTGCAGACTTCAAAGGCCAGGTGTGACAGGTTAGAATTCAGGTATCACGTATGATTAACCAGATTATGGGTACCATAGATGAATGAGCGGTTTTAGGTACCACGTACGAGTGACTAGAATTCAGGTATCAAGAACACGGGACCAGATTTCAGGTACAACGTGTGACTGACCAGAATTTAGGTACCACGTACCGAGAACCAGAATTCTTATACCAGGCATTAAAGACCAGAATTCAAGTACCACGAAGGAAGGGCCAGATCTCAGGTACCGATCTAAGTATCAGGTAGGAGCTGCTAGAAAACACAAGAAAATGCAAAATGGTCCTAAAATTTAGAAAGGAGATTGAACATGTACGCCTTTTTCCCTGAGGTGTGTGTGTATTATGTAGACATTCATGAGAGCATACAAGCTTATATAGATACATACACATACACATACACACACACACACACACACACGCACACATACATAAATATATATACATACACATGTTTGTGTGTGTATGTATATATATATATATATATATATATATATATATATATATATATATATATATATATATATATATATATGTGTGTGTGTGTGTGTGTGTGTGTGTGTGTGTGTGTGTGTATTACATATATACACATATGTATACATATATGCATATATGCATATATATATATATATATATATATATATATATATATATATATATATATATATATATATATATATATATATATATATATGAGACAATACCTTTTTGGACACTGATAGCACACGCTGTCCTTGCTCGTCCGTCTCTATGCGTATTTCCGCCTCGTGTTCTGTTGGCTAGGTTCCCAATGAAGGGGGGGGGGTAGGAGGGTATAGTGAGAGGGGAGGGGAAGGGGGAGGGGGCAGCACCCTGGAGGAGGGGTGGAAGGCGGAAGGGGGTGCAGTGTCTGGTTCATTAATAATTGCGAGGACATAGATGTCGTTTCTGTGTCTCGGATTGGGAGAAAGAGTGAGAGGGAGAGGGAGGGACGAAGAAGAAGATGAAGAAAAAATGAGAACAAAAAGAAACTGAAGAAGAAAAAGTAGAAGAAGAATAAGAGAGAGAGAGGGCGGGAGTTGAGGAGAGACTGAACGAGTAAATGAGAAGCAGGAAAAGAGGCAAGTCCAAAAATCTGAGACACAAGGAGGTAAAACAAGACTGAAGGATGTAGAGAAAAAAAGAGAAAGAGAAGGAAAGCGAGAGAGTTGACATTGGACACGAGAAACAGGATAAAACTAAAAAAATA
>NC_091578.1:3442248-3449748 GCF_042767895.1 Penaeus vannamei
TTTATTGATAATAATAATACCATTATTTATTTTCATTATTATTATTTCAATTATGATAATGATGATAATGATAATGATGATGATGATTTTGATGATGATGATAATGATGATGATGATGTCAATATCAACACTAAATTATTAATCATGATTACTTTAAAGAGGATGAAAACAATACTTACAATAATAATAACTATAATCATTATTGTTAGTATTATTATCATTACTAATCTTATAATTATCAACATTATTATAATAAGAATAATAATGAGAATAACCACATTAACAACGATAGAAGAAATAACAAAAAATGAGAACCATGAAAATAATAACAGTTACAAAAATAACAACAACAAATAACAATAGTATTAGTAATCATAGTAACAGTAGAGACTATAATACCATTAATAACAATAAAACAATAAAAGTAGTAATGATGAAAATAATAATGATAATATTCATTCTATAAAAAGTGATAAGGATAATAACAATGCCAATGATAACGATGATGATAATAATAGTAATAGTAATAATCATTTTACAAAAATTATAGCGATAAAAATAATGATAATAACAATAAGATATACTAATACATAATGACCCCCATCAAATAAAAATAGTAATCATAACAATGCTACTAATGATGATTGTAAAGTAATGATAATAATAACAATAGTAATAATAATAACTATACATATGATAATAATCATATTAGTAATAATAATAATAATAATAATAATATGGGTAATGATCATTATAATAATATAAACTAGAAGATGAAGAAAAATAAGAAAGGTAGAAAGAGGACACATCACTATGGATGAAAATCCGTATAATAATAACGCATAATGATATTGATAGTAATAAAATGTTAACAGAAACATCAATAAACACTATTATCACTATCATTATCATTATCATAACAGCATTAATAAGAACACCAGCAAAAAATAGTGATGGAAAAAGGATATTAAGAGGTAGTGATAATAATAATAGAGATATCAATGACGACGATTATGGTAATCATAACAATCATAAAGATAATAATAACAGTGTTCTTAATAATATTGATAACAATGATAATAGCTAAGACTGCTACTGCTGCCAATAATAATATTAATAATGGCAATAATGAAAACTAAAAAAAAAACGATAACATTGATGATAATGATAAAGATAATGATAATTACAATAATAACATTAAGAATGATAACATGAATAATAATAATAATATCGATAGTAATGACAATAATAATATGAATGATATGAATATGAAAAAAACAATGATAAATAAAATAATAGCAATAACAGCAACGTCATTTTTTTACATAATAGCAATAAGAAAAAGGATAATAGTAGTAACAAGAGCAATGATAATAAAAATGATAATATAATAATGATATGAATATATGAGAATCATAATCATAATAAAAGTAACAGTAATAATAGCTATTATTATCATTATTAGCATTCATATCATTACTATTATTATAATCATGATAATGATAATAAGAATAGTTGTAAAATGACGATATGATACTAGTAATAACAATAGCAACTATAATGATAAGTATAACAACAATAACAACAACAATAATAATAATAATAATGATAATAATATTAATAATAATAATAATAATAACGATATCAATAATAATAGTAATGATAATAATAATAACAATCAAAATAGTGACACTAATGGCAGTAATGATGTAAACAATATCCATAATATTATAATTTTTTCTTTGATCCTGGCTACGGATCTTGAATCGGATGAAAATTAAAAGCTCATTGTAATAATGATAATGATTATAATCATCATCATTATTATTGCTAAAATATATAATAGTAACAATTACAATAATGATAATAATCATAATAATAATAGTAAGTGATAGTTATGATAGTGAAATTAATTATAATAACAATGCTAACCATTAATGCTAACAACAACAACAACAATAATAATGATAATAATATTAATAATAATAATAATGATGATAATGATCATAATAATATTACTATCAACATTTACAATAACAATGATAATTATTATTATACTAGCAAACAATAATAACAATGACAATGAATGATAATAATAATAATAATAATAATAATAACAATAATAATAATTTTATAATCATTATCATAATGATGATATCAATGATAATAACAGATTAATGATGGTAATGGAAAAATAATGATCCAAAGGATAATGCCAATTTTGATAATAATAATACTAATAATTATTGCTATCAATATCATTATCATTATGATGATAATAATAGTAAGTACAATAATGATAATAACCCTAATTATTATCAGTATCATAATTTTTGTTATCATCATGATCATTATTACCATCTGTATTATTATCATTATTATCATTATCAATATAATTACTACTAACATTACTATTACCCATGCTACTAGAATTGTCATTATCACAGCTATCATCATCATTATTATCATTACCATTATTATTATTATTATTATTATTATTATTATTATTATTATTATCATCATCATCCTCATTATTATTATTATCATTATTATTATTGATATCATCATCATCATTATTATTATTATTATTATTATTATTATTATTATTATTATCATTATTATTATTATTATTATCATTATTATTATTATCATTATTATTATTATTTTATTATCATTATTATTATTATTATTATTATTATTATCATTATTATTATTATTGATTATTATTAATGCTAATAGTCATTATAAGAATGATAATTAAGAATAATCATAATTGCTATAATACTAATATGATATACATTAGGCAATAATAAGCATAAATGCAATAACAAACACAAATAATAATAATTATCTTCATCAATAGCATCAGCAATAATAATAATAATAATTACAAAGTTAATGATAATGATGATTGTCACTATTAACATTATTTAGACTATCATTACTATTGTTATTATCATTATCATAATATTAGAAAATACTGATATATTAAATATATACTGATAATAATGATAGTAATAATTATAATCATAATAATAACGATGCCAACAATAATAACTATCATAATAAGCAAATTATAATACTAATAGTAGTAAAATAATTATTCCTATAATCATGATATCAATAACAGCAATAATATTAACAATATCAATAACAATAATAATAATAATAATAATAAAAAGGGTAATAATAATAAAAAATAAGAGCATTAGTTAAAAATAATGACGGGAATAATAATAATAAAAGATTATAATAACAGTAATAACAACAATAACAGTAATGATAATGATATAATTTACACCAGTAACATCAATAATAATGTTACACAAATAGTAAATGATGAGAAAAATAATAAAACTAAGAAATAATATTGTGAAAATAAAAACAATCATGAAAATAATAATAAGGATAATAACAAGAAGAGGAAAAAGGGTCAATAATAAGGATGATAATGACAATACTACTCTTACAACTATTGCTACTACTACAATGACTAAGAAAAAGAAGAATGATGATGATGATGATAATAATATTAAAAATGATAATAATAATAACAAATAATAACTACAATAATAATGATGACACTAAAGATAATAATATCAATAATAACAAAAATAATATCATTAACAACAATAACATTACTAATAAGATAAATAAAAATAATAAGAACAAATAATACTAATAATATTACCAATAATAATGAAAAACAAAAATAATGATAATAGTAATCAAAACTGCAATAATAATAGTAATGATGATGATCACATTGTTCATAATAATAATAATAATAATATAAATGAAAATAATTATGAAAAATAATGATATCAAAATGGTATTAATAATAACACTCATCATAATATCAATAATAACAATAACAATGATAAAAAACAACAAAACAATAATGATAATGACAATACGTTATAATGATAATAATGATAATATCAATAATGATGATGATAATAATGATAACAATAAAAATAGTAAAGGAAAAATAACAATAATATGTATAATAACATTAATAATAACAAAGAAAAAATAATGACATCAACAATAGTAATAAAGATTACTATTACCATTATGATCATTATTACAATGATAATAATGATAATGATAATGATAATGATAACAATTACATTTACTAACTATAATACTAATGATGATGATAATAATAATAATAATAATAATAATAATAATAATAATAATAATAATAACAACAACAACAACAACAACAACAACAACAACAACAACAACAACAACAACAACAATAATAATAATAATAATAATAACATTAATCAAAATAATAATGATAAAGTTCATGTTAATAGTATCGTTAATAACAATGATGATAACAATGAGAAAAAGAAAAACAGTAACAAAAAAGAATAATGGTAAGAACATTAATAAAAATACTGATAATAATAATAAATGAAAAGAATGAAAATTAGAAAGAAAACATAAAAAATAATGTTAATAACAACAACCATAAATATAACATTAATATTAGTAATATTGATAATGATAACCATAATTGTAATTTCAAGATAACAATAACAACAAGAATATAATTAGAGATAATAATAGTAATCATAATGAATATATAACGAACGAAAACAATAGTAATAATAATAATAATAAAAGTTATGAAAATAATGATTATGGTAATAACGCCGAGAGTAATCTTATCAAATAATAACCTAAATTGTAAAATTAATGACAGTATCATTGACATTAATCATATTATTAATAACAGGATGAACAAGAACAAAAGAACAATAATAAAGATAATAATAATGAAAGTGATAAGGAATATAGTGATGAGAAAAACAATAATAACTGTATGATAACAATAACAATAATGATAAAAATTATGAAACCGATCATGGCAATGATGATAAGAAACTGACAAAACTGAAAATGATAATAATAATAATAATAATAATAATAATAATAATAATAATAACAATAATGATAATGATGATAATAATGATAATGATAATAATAATAATAATAATAATAATAACATCGACAATAAGAAAAATAAAAATATAAGATTGACAGTAACAAAAAATAATTATGATAATGATAACACCACCACGAACATTGATAATAATGATTATGATAATAACAATCACAATAAAGGTAATAATATCAAGGAAAATAATAACAATGATAATAATAATAATGATGATAGCAGTAATCGTAGAAATGGTACCATTACTGATAATAATAATAATGGTAACAATAATGACAATAATGATATTGATAAAAATAAAAATAACAAGAGTGAAACTAACGATTATTATTTTTATCATTATGAGTATAACAACAATAATAATATTAACAATTATAATGATGATGATGAGAATAATAATAATGATAATAATAAGAGTAATGATAATAATACTATTAATAATGATGATGATCATAATAGTAATAATGATAATAACAATAACTACGACAATGACAATAATGATAATGATAATCTTGGCAATAATGACATTAATAATAATAATGATCATAACAACAACAATAATAATAATAATAACGATTATAATAATAATAATAATAATGACAACAGCAACAATGATAATGATAATTATGAAAATAATAACAATAATAATATAATAATAATATGAACAATAATAATGATATAATAATAATTACAATAATGATAATAACAGCGAAATAGTAATAGTGATAATAATTATGAAATTGTAATAGTTATAATAACAATGATAATAATAAAATAAAAAACAGCAAATACGACAATAATGATGATAATAATAATATATTCATTACTGAAATCCCCCTTATTGAAAATTATTCTAATAATAATCGTAGAAAAGAAACATAATAATAATAATAATAATGATAATAATAATAATAATAATAATAATAATAATAATAATAATAATAATAATAAACAGACCAAGATTATAAAAAATGAGACTGTTCATAACTTTTTAAAATTATCCTGCGCATGATAAAAATAATAATAGCAACAATAATGATGATAATAATGATAATACTAACAAAAATGATAACCTTATTATCATAATTATCACCATTAATTATGATAAAGATAGTAATAATAATAACACCAGAAATAAAATAAGAACATCAAAAACAATATGAATAAAATCATCAACAGCAAAACCATTAAAAGATTATTAGAAAAGTAATAATAAAAAAAATAATAGCAAGACAATAATGATAATAAAATTAACAATAAAAATAACAATAATATAAATAATAACAAATATGTATAAATGTAATTATATATAATAATAAAACTCTAATTACTAGTATTAGTAATGAAATTAGTATTAGGATTGTATAATGATAATAATGATAATCATAATGACATCGTTAATACTAAAAATGAATATAATGATGATATTGGATATGACAGTAATGCTAATGATCATGATAATCATGACAATGATAAAAGTAATTTATGACCATGGTAAAGAAACAATAATGATAACAAAAATAATAATAATCAAAAGTGATAATAACAACAATGATAAATTAATAATGATAATAACGAAAACAATTATAATAATAATATTCAAAACAATCGTAATTACCATTATCACTAATGTTATTAGTTATTGATATTATTCTTATTATCATTACTAATTATAATCTTTATTTTTATTATTACCATTATGATTATGATTACCATCATATAATAATTACCATTATTATTGTTACTATCACTATCAATAATGTTATCAGTCTTACGATTATTATTATCCTAATCGTCATCCCTATCTTTATCATTCTTATTTTCATTTTTATTAGTGCATAGCATTACAAATTTCTCATCATAACAATAATAATAGTAATGATAATATCAATGATGATGATAATAATAATAATTACGGTATTAATAATAATCAATAATAAAATAAGAATACCAATAACAATAATGGTATTAATAATGATAACAATTATAATAATAATGATAATGATGGTTCATGATAATAATAATTTTCATTATCAACAATATTATCCTTATCATTATAATTATTATTATTAGTGGTAGTAGTATCATTATCATCATCATTATCAACATTATTATCTTTATTGTCAGTATTATTATTATCATTATTATTACTATTTTCAAATGGCGATATTGATATCAATATTAATAATGAAGTCAATTATGATCATGACAACAGTAAAGATTGTATGAACATCAATTCCTATAATAACAGAATTAATTATGAAGACAATAATAGCATACATAACAATGAAAGCAATATCAATAAAAGTAGTTGTGATAATAATAATGAACACAAAAACAATAACAAAAGTACAACTAACAACAACAACGATTATAATTATCAACATCTTGAAGAATAACAATTATAAAATCATAATACCAATAATAGTGATAATGATAGTGATAATGGTAATATTGATAATAAGAACAATAACAATAATGATGATGATAATAATATTAGCATTAGTAATCATTATGTTTAGAATCGT
>NC_091578.1:3457248-3459748 GCF_042767895.1 Penaeus vannamei
TTGTTAATTTTAATAATAATGATATTAATAATGATAATAATGATAATGATAATGATAATAACTTAAATATCATCAATAATAACGACAAAAACAATAATAATGATAATAATAATAATAATGATAAGAAGAAGAAGAATGATAAGCATAATAATAATGATAATAATAATAACAATAACAACAACAACAGCAATAATAATAATGAAAATATAAATAATAATGGCAATGGCAACAATAATAATGAAAGCATCAATGATAATCATAAAAAATACAATAATACTGATAATAATAAGAATGACAATGATAACAGCAGTAATAATATAATACTCCTACGATCAGTAATTATAAAGATACTAATGATGATAGTGATAACAGCCATTATAATGAAATAAGAATAATGATAACAATAATAATATCAATTACAATATTATCACTATCATCATTATCATTAATATCATCATTATCATTATTATTTTATCAATCATCATTATGATTATTTTATCAATTACCATTATTATTGTCATTATCATTATTATTATTATTAATATTATTATTGTTGATTAGAAAAAACACTACCGTGTTGATAAAATGGTAGAAAAACCCACAATGCACAAATTGGATTTACTGAAGTAATTGAGACATTTCAATAAATCAAGTTTGTGCATTGTGGGTTTTTCTACTATCATTATTATTATCATTATCATTACTATTATTACTGTTATTATCATTACCTTAATTATATTGATGGTAATGATCATGATAATAATAATCGTGATCATCATAATAACAATAATAATAATAATAATAATAATAATAATAATAATAATAATAATAATAGTGATGATAATAATAACATAATGATAATGATGATAATAATAGTAATAATAATAACAATAATGATAACAATAACGAAAGTAAAAAGAATGAGAATAAGATAAAAAATAAGAATAAGAAAAAGAATAGATATAATGAAAGTAAGATCACAAATATCATAATGCTATTTGAGACCTTGTGGAACCACCTATGTGAAAAAGGAAAAAAAAATCACAAAACAAACTACCGTAAACATTACATGTTCCTTGTTGCAGTGAATTAATAAGAATAAGAATAATGATAACTATGGTAGCAATAATGATAATGATAACAATAATCATTATAATTATTAATATAATCATCATAACTATTACATTTATTATTATCAAAATTATCATTGTCATTATTATAACTATAAATATAACAATGTTAATGGTGATGACGATGACGATGATGATGATGATGATGAGAATGATGATGACGATGACGATGACGACAGTGGTAACGATGACGATGATGGTGACGATGACGACGATGATGATCAGAAGTTAAAGGGGAGGGGAGGGGAGGAGAGAAGAGGGAGAAGGGATAGGAGGGAGGCTCAGGAGGAGTAAGGAGGGAGCGGTAATAGGGAAGAGGAGAAAAGAGAGGGAGGTAGGAGGGAAGAGGGAAGGTAGAAAGGAAATAGGAGGGAGGGGTAGAAGGGAAGACAAGGCAGGCTTAGGGGAGCAGAGGAGGGAAACAAGTGAGCAAGAAAGCCCATCACACAGACGATCGCCCCCTCCCCCCTCCCCCTCCCCCCTCTTTCGGGCGGCCGCCACGTGAGCGTCACATCAGCAACAAAAGACACGCAAGCACCGCGACGCAACAGTTAAAAAAAAGAAAGAAAAAAAAACTTTCTTCTTAATAAGACCGACATCAATGCTAATCATTAAAAGCGATAAGAGCTCCTGTTGGGCCGAGCTGACGAGGCGTAACGGGTCCCGCTGGGGACGCCCACCGCCCATCGCCCTCTCGGTGGCAGGGGGCGGGGGAGGGAGGGGTAGAGGGCAGGGAGAGGGGGAGAAGGCAGGGGAAGGGGGAGGGAGAGGAGAAGGCAAGGGGAGGGGGAGGGAGGGGAGAGGGCAGGGGGTGGGGACGGAGGGAGGGGAGAGGACATGGGGAGGGGGAGGGAGGGCAGGGGAAAGGGGAGGAGGGGAGAGGGCAGGGGGCGGGGGAGGGAGGGGAGAGGGCAGGGGTGGGGGAGGAAGGGGAAGGGGAATGGGTCAACCTTGTTATTGGAAGGCTTCTTGGTGGGCTGACCTAGGCCGAAGGAAGGTCTGTTTTGGGGGTGGAGCTTTTTGTTATGCAAGAAATAACAATAAATAAAGAAAACAAAAGTGACTACACATGGAATTGAATTGTCTATGCCTTGGATTCAGTGTGGATAACCAAAACGCATGTAAGAAAGAATAATCCAACAATTCAGAGTTTTAGTGAATACCCCTCCCCCCCAAAAAAAAAAATCCATCTAGATTTATCCCAACCCAAATACAAAAACCCAAATATCTCATACCCCCCAAAGAAAAAGATAAATAAATAATAATAATATTAATAATAATACAACCTTTCCATCCAGATTTATCCCAACAACCCCAATACAAAAACCCAGATATCTCATATTCCCCCCCAAAAAAAAAAATAATAATAA
>NC_091578.1:3469748-3472248 GCF_042767895.1 Penaeus vannamei
TGATAACAATGATAATAACCATAATAAATGCAACATTAACATCACCCGTCAACAAAATTATCTTTCTTTCAGTCACACTTGCATATCAAGCAACAAACGCCTCCAGAATACATCTCTATCCCTCATAGGACATGGTACACAAATTATATCAGGTGTGTGTGTGTGTGTGTGTGTGTGTGTGTGTGTGTGTGTGTGTGTGTGTGTGTGTGTGTGTGTGTGTGTGTGTGTGTGTGTGTGTGCGTGCGTGCGTGCGTGCGTGCGTGCGTGCGTGCGTGCGTGCGTGCGTGCGTGCGTGCGTGCGTGCGTGCGTGTGCGCGAGCGTGTGTGCGTGTCTGCCTGTGCACAAGCGTGTGTTTATATACATATACATACATTCATGCTCACACACACACGTATCCGCCCCCTCCGCCGACCCAGGGGAGGCGTCCTTCCGACCCGCCATCCGCAGCAAGCACCGGCCTCCGCCCCGGACCCGGAGACACTGAAGTAGCGGCTCCGCGACGCACTACGCCCTCATCGAACTGGTCTAATGGCGCATCAGATGGCGAGGAGAGCCAGTCCGCCTCAGCTCCTTACGGGAGCCGCTGATCGACACTGGCTTAATGGGAAGGCCGGGAGGGGGAGGGAAGTGCGTTGGGGAAGGGGAGGGGGAGGGAAGTGCGTTGGGGACGGGGAGGGGGAGGGAAGTACGTTGGGGAGGCGGAGGGAAGTGTGTTAAGGACGGGGAGGGGGAGGCAGAGGGAAGTGCGTTGGGGAGGCGGAGGGAAGTGCGTTGGGGACGGGGAGGGGGAGGGAAGTGCGTTGGGGAAGGGGAGAGGGAGGGAAGTGCGTTGGGGAAGGGGAGGGGGAGGGAAGTGCGTTGGGGAAGGGGAGGGGGAGGGAAGTGCGTTGGGGAAGGGGAGAGGGAGGGAAGTGCGTTGGGGAAGGGGAGGGGGAGGGAAGTGCGTTGGGGAAGGGGAGAGGGAGGGAAGTGCGTTGGGAAAGGGGAGGGGGAGGGAAGTGCGTTGTGGAAGGCCGGGAGAGGGAGGGAAGTGCGTTGGGGAAGGGGGAGGGAGGGAGGGAAGGGGGAGGAAGTGCGTTGGGGAAGGGGAGGCGGAGGGAAGTGCGTTGGGGAAGGGGAGGGGGAGGGAAGTGCATTGGGGAAGGGGGAGGCAGAGGGAAGTGCGTTGGGGAAGGGGAGGGGGAGGGAAGTGCGTTGGGGAAGGGGAGGGGAGGGAAGTGCGTTGGGGAAGGGGAGGCGGAGGGAAGTGTTGTGGAAGGACGGGGAGGGAAGGCGTTGGGGGAAGGGGAGGCGGAGGGAAGTGCGTTAAGGAAGGGGAGGGGGAGGGAAGTGCGTTGGGGAAGGGGAGAGGGAGGGAAGTGCGTTGGGGAAGGGGAGGGGGAGGGAAGTGCGTTGGGGAAGGGGAGAGGGAGGAAGTGCGTTGGGAAAGGGGAGGGGGAGGGAAGTGCGTTGTGGAAGGCCGGGAGAGGGAGGGAAGTGCGTTGGGGAAGGAGGGGAGGGAAGTGCGTTGGGGAAGGGGAAGGGGAGGGAAGTGCGTTGGGGAAGGGGAGGGGAGGGAAGTGCGTTGGGGAAGGGGAGGGGAGGGAAGTGCGTTGGGGAAGGGGAGGGGGAGGGAAGTGCGTTGGGGAAGGGGAGGGGGAGGGAAGTGCGTTGGGGACGGGGAGGGAAGTGCGTTGGGAAAGGGGGAGGGAAGTGCGTTGGGGAGGGGAGGGGAGGGAAGTGCGTTGGGGAAGGAGGGGAGGGAAGTGCGTTGGGAAAGGGGAAGGGGAGGGAAGTGCGTTGGGGAAGGGGAGGGGGAGGGAAGTGCGTTGGGGGACGGGGGGAGGCGGAGGGAAGTGCAAGTTGGGGAGGGGAGGAGGAAGTGCGTTGGGGAGGGGGAGGGAAGTGCGTTGGGGAAGGGGAGGGGGAGGGAAGTGCGTTGGGGAAGGAGGGGAGGGAAGTGCGTTGGGGACGGGGAGGGGAGGGAAGCACGTTGGGGATGGGGAGTGCGTTGGGGAAGGGGAGGCGGAGGGAAGTGCGTTGGGGAAGGAGGGGAGGGAAGTGCGTTGGGGAAGGGGAGGGGAGGGAAGTGCGTTGGGGAAGGGAGAGGGAGGGAAGTGCGTTGGGGAAGGGGAGGGGGAGGGAAGTGTGTTGGGGAAGGGGAGGGAGGGAAGTGCGTTGGGGATGGGGAGGGGAGGGGAGTGCGTTGGGGAAGGGGAGGCGGAGGGAAGTGCGTTGGGGAAGGGGAGGCGGAGGGAAGTGCGTTGGGGAAGGGGAGGGGGAGGGAAGTGTGTTGGGGAAGGGAGGGAGGGAAGTGTGTTGGGGAAGGGGAGGGGGAGGGAAGTGCGTTGGGGAAGGGGAGGCGGAGGGAAGTGCGTTGGGGAAGGGGAGGGGAGGGAAGTGCGTTGGGGAAGGGGAGGGGGAGGGAAGTGCGTTGGGGACGGGGAGGGGGAGGGAAGTACGTTGGGGATGGGGAGGGGAGGGGAGGCGGAGGGAAGTGCGTTGGGGAAGGGGAGGCGG
>NC_091578.1:3479748-3482248 GCF_042767895.1 Penaeus vannamei
CGACCGAGACCATAGTCGTGCTGACTGGGCTAAATTGCGTGTTATTATGGTCTACCGGAGCCTCCGTCATAACTGAGTGGTTCTCGTAACAAGTGAGATACTTTCTGGAAGCATATTATATTAGCACCAGTTACGACATCATAATCATAGGTGATTATCAGTCATCCTTTACGACTCTGTGCGCTTGCTGTCCAGAACAAAATGGATGCCCAGGTTCTAGCCCCATTTTCTCTCTTTTTTCGTCTTCTTCTTAGATCTGTAATTCTAAGAACATTTGTAAGATGATTAGAATGTCTGATGCCCATCCAGGGACGCTCGTGTGAGGTCGTCGCCTTCCTGGAGACGGCGCAGACGCCGGAGGGGGGAACCGTGGATCCGGGACAGAGCCAAAGACGAGATGTCTCCAGAATGATTCGGGATCAAAGCAAAAACGAAAGGTTGTTGCGACGGCAGACATGAATGAATATAAACACACGGCTATATATGTGCTTTTATATATCATATTTATTATATTATATTATATATATATATATATATATATATATATGTGTGTGTGTGTGTGTGTGTACGTAAACACAAACACACACACACACACACACACACACACACACACACACACACACACACACTCACACACACACATATATATATATATATATATATATATATATATATATATATATATATATATATATATATATATAAATATATATATATATATATATATATATATATATATATATATATATATATATATATATATATAATTATATATATATGTATATATATATGTATATATGTATATACATATATACATTTACACAGAGATATACTAATATTCATATACCATATACGTAAGTACGTGTCTTCGTGTGCGTGTGTGAGTGTATGTAAGCATGTGTGTAAATATGTGAACGGCCGGCTTGAATGTCTGTGAAAAAACGAAGGTTCCTGAAGATCTGAATGAAGAAGAAAACGCGCGTCCGCTCAAAGGGCAGATGTGAACGAAAACGGCAATTCCAGGAACCCGAAGGACACCTGACGAAGCTCCTGGGCCGCTCTTCCTTCTGGCAGCCAGCAGGGCCACCCCAGCGAGGGAGGCGGGAGGGGAGGGCGGGGGAAGGACACACACTCACACACACGGACACACGGACACACGTACACACTCGCAGGGGACATGGGCAGCGGAGACCTCTGGAGGGACGGACAGCTGCCACGACCCGCGTGAGGAACCAGCTCGCCGCAGCCACCAGCCAGCCACCAGCCAGCCAGCCAGACGACCAGATTCCATGCCCGGTTGTCGACATGGTCTTGCTGGCCCAAAACAAGTTCCTCCAATCACTTTATTGCTGCTGCTGGAGATGGGCGCTCCTGTTGGTCGGAGTTTGCGGGATAGCACTTGCTAATAACGCTGTAGGGAAGCGAGAGAGCGCCCGCCAGAGACATCTATGTGACTGCCGTCCCGGCCGCGGCGGCAGCGCCCTCCCTCGCGTCCCTTGATTATGAATTCCTGGCTACTGGGCCGCTCGCTAATTATGAGACGAGCCGAACGAAACCCGCCTCACACCTCGTCCCGAGCCCTCGTTGACCTATCAGAACACGTCCGACATGTGATGAACACTTCTGATTGGCGGGTAATGCGAGTAGCTGGCGCGGATGCATGCTGGGAGTGATAGTCTGGTGATGGGCTTCACATACTTAATGTTGTTGGGAAAATGTTCCTCGCTCGGAGACGGTGCCACCTGAGCTCGCGGGCCGCTCGGCGACTCGGGAGGGGGCGGCGCGGCCGGGGGGGCGGGGCGACGGCGGCGGCGCTACACTGCTCTCGTATATGTACTTGTATGTATGGACTTGCAAACATACGTGTGTGTGTACACAAACACTCACACATACACATATGCGCGTGTGAGAGAGAGTTTGTGTGTGGTCTTGTGCTTGTGCGTACGCTTGTGTATACATATGCCCGCGTGCTTATTCTGTCTCACTTCTCTTAAAACCAGCTGAAAATCGAGAGTGAATATCTAACAGCCAATAATCTTGACCTGGCTTGAAAATCATTCAAGTATAAAAGGCATAAAAAGCGAACAGTGAACAATAAACACTGAAAATGTTACGAGTGACTAAAGTTGTAGTATTTCTACGAGAAACGACATAGTGACGATCAGGAGTGCGAGCTGTGGCTGCTACTATTGCTTCTCCTATCTTTCCTTATTTATTATCTCTCTCTCTCTCTCTCTCTCTCTCTCTCTCTCTCTCTCTCTCTCTCTCTCTCTCTCTCTCTCTCTCTCTCTCTCTCTCTCTGTTATTCCTTCTCTCCCAGTCCTTACCTGCCTATATCATTCCTTTCCCCACGAGTAACATCGTGTTCAATCATAATAACCAAAGTATCATACCAATTTATAATTTCTTTTGATAAATAGATATAAAGAGATCTTCAGAAGTTGTGATAGGTGATGTAGCACCACAAACAACAACAACAATGCTGATATGGGTAATATCA
>NC_091578.1:3502248-3504748 GCF_042767895.1 Penaeus vannamei
CAACTTATATCACAATAAGAATCTGCAGCGTTGCGGTTCTCAACGCCTTTATACAGTACGCTCCATGTACTCTTACAAGAGTCAATTACCACTGTTGTACTTCATTGCATTTTTTACGACCCTCTTATCGCTACACTACTTAGTTCTGCACACTGTAAATTTCTCGCATTGCATTTAGCATTGCAGTTGCACATCCGTGTAATATTGCATTAGTAACACGCGCTGACTTCTCGCGAGGCAATTTTCAACAGTTCAGGTAACACTGTAATTAATACCATAGTGACTGACACTGTAAATACAGTCTGCTGAGAACCTTAGTATCTTATTTCTTTATTTATTCTTTTTGTTCGTCCACACTGTATTAGGGAGTTTGGCTTCTGGAGTTCTGGCTATATTTGTGTCTGTTCGCATATCTACACTCTTCCATCCACCGATATATACATACATGCACACATACATCCATACAGTATGATACTTATATCATTTTCATGCAGATGTACGGTACATTACCATGACTCATTTTCTGCACACACACATATACACACATAGATACACACACACACCCACACACACACACACACACACACACACACACACACATATATATATATATATATATATATATATATATATATATATATATATATATATATGTATATATATATATATATATATATATATATATATATATATATATATATATGCATTCGTGTATATATGCATATATACATACAAATATACATATATGTATATATATATGTATATATATATATATATATATATATATATATATATATATGTATACACACACACACACACACACACACACATACACACACATACACACACACAAATATATGTACATAAATATATATATATATATATATATATGTATGTATGTATGTATGTATATATATATATATATATATATATATATATATATGTATGTGTGTGTATATATATATATATATATATATATGTATGTATGTATGTGTATGTGTATGTATATGTATATGTACATATATATATATATATATATATATATATATATATATATGTATATGTATGTATATACGTATGTATGTATGTATATATGTATACACACACACGCACACACGCACGCACACACACACACACACACACACACACACACACACACACACACATATATATAATATATATATATATATATATATATATATATATACATATATATATATATATGTATATAAATACATATATATACAAATACATGTGTGCACGGGCGCGTGTGTGATTGTATGTCTGTGTATATGTGAATGTGAAATCGCGTGTCTAAGTGAATGATCAAGTGCGCACGTGATGCGGACTCCTGCCGCAAGGGTTGGCGTTCCTCGAGAGTTCCAGGAACCCATACATATCCCCGGGTTCCTTGTAGGACTTCCTGTCCCGTGCTCGTGATGTGACCTGACATATGAAGGGTGGCGTGACCTCACCGCACTTTTATACTCACCATATCTGTCACTATGATATAGATATTACTCTTGCCTTTACCTGTGTGGGGCAATCCATATTGAGTTGGTACTACCATTTGCATGTTCGCTGTTATCATATCACTGATTTACACCATTGTTATCAGTACTTTTCACAATCATTACTGATATATCACTGTCAGTCTTCATTATCATCTTAATCCTTAATCTTAGATTTCGGAAGGTGAAATGATAAGGCACACTGTTACCGTTATTGCGATCGATATCAGGTATTATCATGACATCACTATGACAATGAAATGATGACAATTATCATCATCATATTTATCAAAATGATAAGTACGATTAGTATCAGCACTGGTACATGATATCCCGGCATCGGTATCATCCTCTGGTACCCTGATATTTCGGCATTATCTTCTGCAATGCGCTGTCGAACTCTTTTACCTCGGCAGTGCAATCGCCAAAAAATGAGGGTTGAAAGAAAGTAGGCCTATCGCCGAAATCAGCAAGAATTTGAATAGATACATAATTCTGTTGTCATCACATATTTTTTTGCCTTTGTGTCAAAATAAAGACTAAGAAAAATCACAAAATCCTCGTTTCTTTTCCCGTAGAGTCCATTCGTTTCTGATAATTGATGTAAAAAAAAACTCGATTATTTGCCAAGACGGAGAACGTAAAGTGGAAGTCAACATAACACTAAGCATAACATAATTTATGATGAAATATGATTACAGCACTTGATCTATAACTTTTATATTAAAAAAACCCAACTTTACACCTGCCTCATAACATAACTTTGTCCATCACTCATATGCGCAATATACCAAAATCAAATGTAGCGATAGTCGTAGTATAGTAGAACAGAAGCAATTTGAAACAATGTAGTAATAGCAGTAACAATAGCAGTCGCGTATTTTAATCAAACAATCCTCGTACTACTAGCAGTAAAAAAAAAATGTCATGTGCCGTAATAGCAGTAAAAGGGTAAGAAATATTTGTCAAACTTAATATCTTAGTAAAAA
>NC_091578.1:3512248-3517248 GCF_042767895.1 Penaeus vannamei
GATGATAATAATAGTGATAATAATAATAATAATAATAATAATAATAATAATAATAATAATGATAACAATAATAATAATAATAATAGCAGTAGTAAGAAAAACAATAACAAAAGTAACAAAAACAATAAATAATAATAATAATAATAATAATAATAATAATAATAATAATAATAATAATAATAATAATAATAACAATAATAATAATGATGATACTACTACTACTACTACTACTACTACTACTACTAATAATAATAATAATAATAATAATAATAATAATAATGATAATAACAGTGACAATTATGATAATAATAATGGTTATCTTACTGGTAATGGTAATAACGATCATGGAGTACAGTAATAATAACAATAACTATAATAACAATAGTAATAATGAAAATGATAATGATGATGATCATGATCATCATCATGATCATCATCATCGTGAAGAAAAAAAAGATGATGCTGATAAAAATAATAACAATGATAATAATAATGATGATGATAATTGTGATAATAATTATAATGATAATAATAATAAGAGGAACAATAATAAAAGTAATAATGATAATGATAATAATGATAATAATAACAATAACAATAATAATAATAATAATAATAATAATAATAATAATAATAATAATAATAATAATAATAATAATAATACTGTAAATTATAATTATAATGATATTAATGATGATAATTACAATAATAAAAAACAAGGATGATAATAATACAATAACAATAATAATATAAATAATAACAATAAGAACAATAACAATAACAATGACAACGATAATGACAATATTACTAATAACAATGCAAATGAAAATGACACTAAATGCAAATGACAATGACACTAATAGAAATTCATGAAGGTCTGATGATCATTATTCAGGATATTACCCGTAAATAACAACAACAACAGCGTCAATAATAGAATAAAAACGAAGCACAGAAGACTACCCCCTCCCCCTCCCCCTCCCCCTCCCCCTCTCCCCCCTCCTACCCCGCCGCCCGAAGGACCACAGGACCTCTCCATCGTTAAGTATTGGGCGTGTGGGGGAGGGAGTCAGCCACGCCCACAAGTCATAATCCCGAGGTGCGAATCCTCTCGGCGCGCCCTCGTGCAGGTGTTAAAACGCCCACAGAGGCAACGCGCAGACCACGGGCGCGCAGGCTCGTTATCACCTGAGAATCATTATCCCCGAAGTCAATTACCTCAAAGGGCGGATCCTTCCTTCTAATGAGCTTTGGCTCGTTCAGGTATAAAGACTTAATTTATTTTTTAATATACTTTTCTTGCTTGTTTGGAATAGGCCATAATAATAAGAGATCATAACGACGATAATAGTAGTAGTAGAAGTCGTAATAATAATATCAAGGAGAATGATACGAGACATTCAATATTTTTTTCTCGTGCTGTGATGAACACTTCTTTCAGGTAAAAGTAAATGAAGCTTTCGATATACTTTATGTCTTTACGTTAATGGCGTGGGTTCGGAATGAGCCATTACCTTACTCTCTTTGTCCAAGTGATAAAATAACATTAAAGCCTAATTGCTTTACACTGAACACGTTTTAAAAAGCTGCCGTCGCAAGATTCCTGAACATTATGTTCGGTCGTTTCATTAAACTCAAGATATTACAGGAAGATTCAAGAAAAGAAAGGAGCGGAATAAAAAAATATATCGCGAGAATTTCCACTCCATCATATTTCCGGACACCCAGAATTTGACATCAACTTCAGCAACATAAAAAAAAAGAATGAAAATAAAAATGAACCTAACATCACGAGTCCAAAAAAAAGGAAAATAAATAAAGACAGGAGCCCAGCGTTACCTCAAAGCTAAGGCAATTAACAGAAAACTAACCGTCCAAGACATTAATGAGCGGTTGTACATTTTACTGTAATCGCGGCGTGGGACAGGGATGTTTTGTCACTCCTCAGCGCCACATACATCAACTTCACTCCGGCCACGGCTCGCGTCGCGGGATGACGCCCCTGCCCCGCCGGGAGACGAACCTCTCGCCTGGCCCTCTCCGCCGGGCTCTCGCCACACTCTCAGGGGCGAATGGGGCATTGGTACCTTTCGAGGGCGAATGGGGTATTGGTACCTTTCAGGGCGAATGGAGTAGTGGTACCATTCTTGGGCCCAGGGCGAATGGGGTAGTGGTACCTTCCCAGGGCGAATGGGGTAGTGGTACCTTCCCAGGGCGAATGGGGTAGTGGTACCTTTCCAGGGCGAATGGGGTAGTGGTACCTTTCCAGGGCGAATGGGGTAGTGGTACCTTTCGAGGGCGAATGGGGTATTGGTATCTTTCCGTGGCGAATGGGGTAGTGGTACCTTTCTTGGGCCCAGGGCGAATGGGGTAGTGGTACCTATCGAGGGCGAATGGGGTATTGGTATCTTTCCGTGGCGAATGGGGTAGTGGTACCTTTCGAGGGCGAATGGGTAGTGATACCTTTCGAGGGCGAATGGGGTAGTGGTACCTTTCCAGGGCGAATGGGGTAGTGGTACCTTTCTTGGGCCCAGGGCGAATAGGGTATTGGTACCTACCCTGGGCGAATGGGGTATTGGTACCTTTCTTGGGCGAATGGGGTAGTGGTACCTTTCGAGGGCGAATGGGTAGTGATACCTTTCGAGGGCGAAAAGGGTAGTGGTACCTTTCGAGGGCGAATGGGGTAGTGGTACCTTTCTTGGGCCCAGGGCGAATGGGGTATTGGTACCTTTCGAGGGCGAATGGGGTATTGGTACCTTTCTTGGGCGAATGGGGTAGTGGTACCTTTCGAGGGCGAATGGGTAGTGATACCTTTCGAGGGCGAATGGGGTAGTGGTACCTTTCCAGGGCGAATGGGGTAGTGGTACCTTTCTTGGGCCCAGGGCGAATAGGGTATTGGTACCTACCCTGGGCGAATGGGGTATTGGTACCTTTCTTGGGCAAATGGGGTAGTGGTACCTTTCGAGGGCGAATGGGTAGTGATACCTTTCGAGGGCGAAAAGGGTAGTGGTACCTTTCGAGGGCGAATGGGGTAGTGGTACCTTTCTTGGGCCCAGGGCGAATGGGGTATTGGTACCTACCCTGGGCGAATGGGGTATTGGTATCTTTCCGTGGCGAATGGGGTAGTGGTACCTTCCTCGGGTGGATGTGGTGTCGGGAACTTTCCTCCTTCGAGTGAGGGATTGGTATCCGATCCAGTGCGAAAGAAGTGTTTGGTATCCGCTTCTGTTCGGGTGTGGTATCGGTGCCATCTGTGCGAATACTGGTACTCTCCTCTTCGCGAATGAAGTATTGGTACCTTTCTCTGTGCGGATAAGGTATTGGTATCCTCTGTGCAAAATAGCTATTGGAACCCCTCTGTATGAGATATTGGTACCCTACCCTGTGCGACTGAGGTATTCTTACACCCTTCTGCATGAATGTAAGTACCGGTACCTTCTCATATGTGAATGAGGTATTGATACCTTCGTCTATGTGAATGAGGTATTGGTACCTTCGTCTATGTGAATGAGGTATTGGTACCTTCGGCTATGTGAATGAGGTATTGGTACCTTCGTCTATGTGAATGAGGCATTGGTACCTTCGTCTATGTGAATGAGGTATTGGTACCTTCGTCTATATGAATGAGGCATTGGTACTTTCTATGTGAATGAGGTATTGGTACTTTCTATGTGAATGAGGTATTGGTACTTTCTATGTGAATGAGGTATTGGTACTTTCTATGTATATGAGGTATTGGTATCTTCGTCCATGTGAATGAGGTATTGGTACTTTCTATGTGAATGAGGTATTGGTACTTTCTATGTGAATGAGGTATTGGTACTTTCTATGTGAATGAGGTATTGGTACCTTCGTCTGTGTGAATGTGGTATTGGTACTTTTTATGTGAATGAGGTATTGGTATCTTCGTCCATGTGAATGAGGCATTGGTACCTTCGTCTATGTGAATGAGGCATTGGTATCTTCGTCTATGTGAATGAGGCATTGGTACCTTCGTCTATGTGAATGAGGCATTGGTATCTTCGTCTATGTGAATGAGGCATTGGTACTTTCTATGTGAATGAGGTATTGGTACCATCGTCTATGTGAATGAGGCATTGGTACCTTCGTCTATGTGAATGAGGTATTGGTACCTTCGTCTATATGAATGAGGCATTGGTACTTTCTATGTGAATGAGGTAATGGTATCTTCGTCCATGTGAATGAGGTATTGGTACCTACGTCTATGTGAATGAGGTAATGGTATCTTCGCCCATGTGAATGAGGTATTGGTACTTTCTATGTGAATGAGGTATTGGTACTTTCTATGTGAAAGAGGTAATGGTATCTTCGTCCATGTGAATGAGGTATTGGCACCTTCGTCTATGTGAATGAGGTATTGGTACCTTCGTCTATGTGAATGAGGTATTGGTACCTTCGTCTATGTGAATGAGGTATTGGTACCTTCGTCCATGTGAATGAGGTATTGGTACCTTCGTCTATATAAATGAGGCATTGGTACCTTCGTCTATATGAATGAGGCATTGGTACTTTCTATGTGAATGAGGCATTGGTACCTTCGTCTATGTGAATGAGGTATTGGTATCTTCGTCTATGTGAATGAGGTATTGGTACTTTCTATGTGAATGAGGTATTGGTACTTTCTATGTGAATGAGGTATTGGTACTTTCTATGTGAATGAGGTATTGGTACCTTCGTCTATGTGAATGAGGTATTGGTACTTTCTATATGAATGAGGTATTGGTACCTTCGTCTATATGAATGAGGCATTGGTACATTCGTCTATATGAATGAGGCATTGGTACCATCGTCTATGTGAATGAGGCATTGGTACCTTCGTCTGTGTGAATGAGGCATTGGTACCTTCGTCTGTGTGAATGTGGTATTGGTACCTTCCTCTACGTGAATGAGGCATTGGTACCTTCGTCTATGTGAATGAGGTATTGGTACTTTCTATGTGAATGAGGCATTGGTACCTTCTCATATGTGAACGAGGTATC
>NC_091578.1:3542248-3544748 GCF_042767895.1 Penaeus vannamei
TTTGTGGTTTTCTCGCCTTGGTCTCGCTAAAATAGAAGAAAAAAAGAGGGATTTTCACGGTTCAGTTTTGGCGGGAAATGCAAGCTGACTGCGTTCGGACAGACGATTGCAAGTAAATTTCATTTTTGAGAGAAAATTGCAACACTGTCTTTTTAAACCGTCTTGAATATGAATATTTTGGTAGTTTAAGTGATTTAGAAACGTAAACATTAAAATTAAGATTTCTATGCAATAAAGTCAGAATTAATTTATATCCCATTTCGCTATCCAAAGCCACAGTCACAAGAGAGCATTCGAACCTTCGTACGAAAATAACCGAAATCATTTTTTCCACTTTTTTTTGGCTTATGAGTAGTTTAAACAATTTTTACATGTACATGACCATGCTCAGACTGCTACTACTAAAGTTGATGGTGGCAATAAAGATAAAGATGATGGTAGTAGTAGTAGTAGCAAAAGTATATAGTCATAATAGTAATAATAGTAGCAGTAATTGTAGTAGTATTATCCGTAGTGATCCTACTAGTAGTGATAATAATAATAGTAACTGATGATAATGATGATAAAATACTAACTCACATGCGCCATTTTCCTTAGAAAATATCATGTGTGTTTACTGATTTGCTAAGTCCTGGAAATGGCTACTTCACACATTGAAAAATCATCCATTTGATGTATACAGCTACATTCCATCCAACTTGGGTTTTTGTCTGAAATACCAAAGCAATATATCAAACGTATCCATAGGCATGGCAAGCTTTCCAGGAGAGTCTATGATGCAACTCAATTGTCTCGCGTGAGTGAATTGCTAACCTCTCTGTTTAACAAGTGGCCGGTTCAAGCTTTGAATATGCCACCAAATGCTATTTTTTACAAGCATATACACACATATGACTTCCTATCTATCTATTTATCTATCTATCTATATATATATGTACACACACACACACACACACACACACACACACACACACACACACACACATATATATATATATATATATATATATATATATATATATATATATATATATATATATACACACACACACAAATATATGTGTGTGTGTGTGTGTTTGTATATATACATATATATATATGTATATGTATATATATGTATATATATATATTCATATATATATATTATATATATTATATATATGTATATATATACATCTACATACATATATATATATATATATATATATATATATATATATATATATATATATATTTATATATATTTATATATACATATATATATATATGTATGTATTTATATATGTATATATATATATATATATATATATATATATATATATATATATGTGTGTGTGTGTGTGTGTGTGTGTGTGTGTGTGTGTGTGTGTGTGTGTGTGTGTATATATATATATATATATATATATATATATATATATATATGTATGTGTATATATATATATATATATATATATATATATATATATATATATATATATATAGGAGGAGCGATCATTCAGGATTTCCAATTCGCTTATCCTAGCAGGCTGAAGTTTCCCATGCATAAACATACACATATCTATAGGTCATGTGTTGATTTCCAGCTAACATATTTTCCATTACAGAGTTAAGGGTGCAGCAAGGTGTGGAAATGGGACCAGTGGATTATCTAGTAGTGATCAGGTTTTGATACTTGTTTTTACACACACACATACACACACACACACACACACACACACACACACACACACACACACACACACACACACATATATATATATATATATATATATATATATATATATATATATATATATATATATATATATATGCACACCGCAGATCGATGAATTGAAAGCAACTTACGGAGAGGATGTCCCAGCATATGACATTGTTAACATGGTCATCGCCAGTTGAGGTGTGGATGGAGATCTGTGGAGACAGATAACAAATAAAAGAAAAATTAAAACACCCTATTCCATTAATTACAATATTTTATTTATAATATAATACAATTTATATTTACTTATAATATAATAAATATAATTTAATATAATAATATATAATATAATCAATATTTCATATAATAAATATAATAATATAATTTATTTATAATATAATACAGTTTATAAGATATAATACAATGCTTGTGAAACAAAATTGGATGATGTTAATAGGTGACTGAAATATCGTCTTGGCTTGATGTTTAAACGCCTGATGTCATTTATATTTCAGTAGATGTTCTTTCACTTTTGTTTTAAATGTCTTTTGGTAAGAGAAATTTCCAATAACTTCTAGTAATTGGTATTTTTTTTAACTATAAGCTACCAATTCCGTGATTTGTTAGTTTGCTGATAAGTATTTCATGGCTGTCAAAGGCCTTCCATAAATCACATAGTGTGAGCGAATTCATCTAGTTGTTGTCTATATCATCACAGATTTAATTTGTGTCTTTTAGTAACACTGCGTTGCGAGTTAGATGTGAGGGTATTCGCTTTCGAAAACGCTGTGTATTGGTATT
>NC_091578.1:3549748-3552248 GCF_042767895.1 Penaeus vannamei
CCTCTAGTTTTGTAATTCTGGTAAGAGAGTGGCAAATATTTTATTGTGTATAGTCTTCTGCTTTCCAAATGTACTTCGTGTGTTCATTTTATATTAGAATTAGGACAACAAAGTATAAACTAAATTGGAAAAAGACATGATTAATTAATTGCAGCAAGTGATGGTAGCATTATATATATATATATATATATATATATATATATATATATATATATATATATATATATATATATATATATATACATATACATATACATATACATATACATATACATATACATATACATATACATATACATATACATATACATATATATATATATATATATATATATATATATATATATATATATATATATATATATATATATATATATATATATATATATATATATATATATCATACCACCAACTAAATCTCTGTCAAACATTTGAAATAAATTGATTGTTGGTTATTATATGTTAACTAGGCAATCATTAACCTAAGTTGTGTGCACTATATGGTTGTTTGATTGGTGATGCCCCTCTAAAGTAGGCTTAAAAAGCTCTTTTTAGCCTCATTTCATAGTATTTTATATATTCTGCAGCCAAAAGCATAGAGGCCAGGCAAATCTTGTGCTTCTAATTTTTCTCTTGAGAGGCTCACTGTGTATAAAGCCTGGCACATGGCTTAGTATGACAAGGATAAATCTTATATTGAGGGTTTCATGTTGCTCTCTATGGTTCAAATTGTTTTGAAATTTTAAAAATTCAGTTGCAATGATTTTTTATGATGCAGATACTACACCCCGAGTGTATAAGCTCTCGGCAGATGCTTTAATATTACAATCAAAGGTCAGACAGGTGGCATTTTACCTATCTCAAAGTATTGCCTCATTTCTGTATGGCTGTCATTTACAGATTATTGCATTACCTTAGTTTTTCTCTCTACGTTTCTCTCTCCTTTTTTCAAGATGTTCCAAGGTTTGAGCTTCCCTTGCAATTGTTTATCAAGTAAGAAACTAGTCCAAGCTATTTCTTATGAAACTATAGGCTAGAATATATGTGGTGGTTGTTTGTTGCCTTTCTCCAAGAGCATCAAGATATGGGGAAGGCAGATTTTTTGGAAATGCTATCACGAATACATAATATTCATAATGTTAGATAATACCATTATTTACATGTTGCAACAGAAATTATGTGAAAATCAAACAAATTAAAGAAAATCAATAAATAGGCTGTTTCCAAATTTCGCTAATGTATGCTTGCTACAATTACAATTGTACGTACCAGTAAAACTACAAGATTTTTCAGGATTTATCATTTGGTCAATATCTTCCCCATGCAATGTGTGAAAGTGTTTGGGAGTCTGAACTAGTTTTTTTTTTGGGGGGGGGGGATAGAAAATATTAACACATTAACCGTAGTAGTAAAAATGATGTGTGGTCCAGTAATACAGGTTTATTGCCACTTATTGACGGTTTCCCCCATTTGCACTAGACGTGTTCCACCATAGCCATTGTATGATTTCATGCCTTCTACAAACAAAGAGTAAAGGAGACTTAATAGTAATTAAGAGAAATGTAAGAATTGTTTCAAATTTCTGTAATAGCCATACCAATCATACAGACAAATACAGTACGAGCCAAATATGGCTATTTCTTTACTGAATCTTCATGAACCACTTGAAAATTAAATGGGAGTCATTTTGAGACAATGTTCATGATATGTGATGCTGTAGTCAGTAAAGCTATAAGAGTTGCAGATAATTGAGAATATTTACAATACATATCAGATCAATAATTTAATTAACAGTGCATAGAGATGCAATTTATTTACAGCAAAGTCATGTTATTTATCACTTTTGGATACCATACATGTATTTTCTTCTTTTCTTTTTTATTGAGGAGAGGTGGTCAGTTTCCAGAAAGTCTTTTCCTACTTTTTCACAGCTTGACCTGTTTGGGAATTCGAGAAGCATCCATTAGATTGATTATGATAAATGTGAAAATGTATGCCATTTGGATCACTTATGCATTATCTTGGCCAAAATGATTTTGTTCAATTACATAGGCTAGATTTTAAAAAAATCTCAATAGATTATTTTTGATTTTTATATTTCAGGTTTCAGCATCATTGTTTTGTTGGTTCATGACTTTCTAGAGTATTTTTATACTATATTACAAGATTCATTTACATTTGTTAATGTATAAGCCTATATTAGTTATCATATATGAATATAATTTTATTAGATCTTATCAGCTTTAAAGACCCAAGTTTTCAGGGAAAATAGGACCAAGTTCTTACGCTTGAAAAATAAATCTATATGTTAGGGAAGAAATATTGGTTGTCATGATTTTGTGGCTTTGAGCTCTTATCAGAGTAGGATATCACCTTTTACTTAGGTTACATTACAAAAATCTGTGTTGGCAAGATATATACCATTTAGTGTGTATAGTGTGAGGATGCAAGGTGAAATTGATGTCAGGATCAGAAAGTGCTTTTAATACATCATGACAGG
>NC_091578.1:3557248-3559748 GCF_042767895.1 Penaeus vannamei
TTCTCCCTATATCTATCTATATATTTCCTTCTCTTTCTTTCTCCCTCTATCTTTCTATATACTTTCCTATCTTTCTTCCTTTATCTATCTATCCCTCCCTCCTTCCCCCACCCTTAACCTTCTCCCTCTCACTTCCTCTTTTTTGTGTGTTTCCTTGCAGCGTTTGTCAAGAAACGTTTCTCAGTTCGTATTGTTATTCGTTATAGCAATTAGTTGAAATTATAGAGAATGTGAAAGCATAACAAGATCGAGAAAGAAAATATGAAGGAGGGATATAGACAGACAGATAGACAGAGATATAGATAGAGAGAGAGAGGGAGAGAGGGATATAAAGAGAGAGAGAGGGATAGAAAAAGGGAGGGAGGGAGAGAGAGGGAAAGAGAAAAATAACTTTGGTGTAAAGTACTTAGGAAAAATATGTTTTTCTTTCTTTTTGAAGTTAAGACTACGAGAAAACTATCATTGCATTACTTCGAAATATTTTACGTTCAGAATCACAGCGCATATATTATGTAAGAAAATCCCTACGTTTTGAACTAAAAAAAAAGTCTATGGGAATATATTTAGTTCTCACTAACTTCAATATCATAAAAGTTTTCACTTCTCTCTTAAAACTCTCAACTACGTTCTGGTGCTAGCTTCACTTTACTCTTAAAACTTTCAACTACGTTCCGATACCAGTGTCACTTTCCTCTTGAAACTCAACTACGTTCTGATACCAGTTTCACTTTCCTCTTGAAACTGTCAACTACGTTCTGATACCAGTGTCACTTTCCCCTTAAAACTCTCAGTTACGTTCTGATACCAGTTTCACTTTCCTCTTGAAACTGTCAACTACGTTCTGATACCAGTTTCACTTTCCTCTTGAAACTGTCAACTACGTTCTGATACTAGTGTCACTTTCCCCTTAAAACTCCCAGTTACGTTCTGATACCAGTTTCACTTTCCTCTTGAAACTGTCAACTACGTTCTGATACTAGTGTCACTTTCCCCTTAAAACTCCCAGTTACGTTCTGATACCAGTGTCACTTTCCTCTTAAAACGTTCAACTACGTTCTGATACCAGTGTCACTTTCCCCTTAAAACTCTCAGTTACGTTCTGATACCAGTTTCACTTTCCTCTTGAAACTGTCAACTACGTTCTGATACCAGTTTCACTTTCCTCTTGAAACTCAACTACATTCTGATACCAGTGTCACTTTCCTTTTTAAAACTCGACAATAAGTTACGCGATCGCTGATGAAACGACAACTTACGAGAGGCGGACTTGCAGCGGCCAGTCTACCCATCAACTGGAGGCGTCTGACGGGGCACAATCCTTTAATTAGCCCATAGCGATAGGATTGCGGGTAATCGCTCGGTCAGCGTGCCCTTTCGACGCCCGGAAATCCATAAAACGAAAAAATTGCTGATGGGGTCATGTCTTTGCATGGTGGCGCCGAATGATCTGGATTTTTTTTTTGTGTGTGTGTGTGCGTGTGTGTGTGTGTGTGTGTGTGTGTGTGTGTGTGTGTGTGTGTGTGTGTGTGTGTGTGTGTGTGTGTGTGTGTGTGTGTGTGTGTGTCCGTCCCGCTCATATGCCGAGTGGAATTATAACTACGATGAGGTAGAAAAAGTTCGAATGAAAATGAATATCTTCACCGAGTATTTAACCGGTTTCGAATATATCTTCGTCAGAAATACCCGAATACATTAAAACGTGTGAGTAAGTCGTAGTGATGACGATGATAATCAGGGAATCAATGATAACGACACGGTAAGAAACCCAATTTAGAAACCAACACCACCCGAGGAAGCAACCCGCCCACCAAATCGAAGAGCAGGCACACGGCGGGCGGGCGACAGACAGTCAACAGTCGTGTAAACAGCCGTGTAAACCATCCACGCGTCCAGTACACACACACACACACACACACGCGCGCGCGCACGCACACACAAACACGAAGTCTCTCCACGTGTAAACTTTAGCGTATGATTGCCGTCCATGATTGAAGACAGGAGCCGCTGATGGATTGCAGCTGCCTCGTCGATGATCCAACATGCTCATCCGCGGCGGCCATGGCAGTCCCATCCATTAGTCTGCGTTTTGGGGAGGGAAATGGTGGGTGAGGGAGGGAGATGAGGAGAAGGGAAGGAGGGATAGAGAGTAGGGAGAGGAGGTGGGAGAGATATAGAGAAGGAGGAAGGGATTAGAGAGTAGGGAGAGGAGGGGGGAGAGATATCTAGAAGGAGGGAGAGATAGAGAGTAGGGAGAGGAAGTGGGAGAGGTATAGAGAAGGAGGAAGGGATTAGAGAGTAGGGAGAGGAGGTGGGAGAGATATAGAGAAGGAGGGAGGGATTAGAGAGTAGGGAGAGGAGGTGGGGAGATATATCTAGAAGGAGGGAGGGATAGA
Organism: Penaeus vannamei; assembly: GCF_042767895.1. NCBI lineage: Eukaryota > Metazoa > Arthropoda > Malacostraca > Decapoda > Penaeidae > Penaeus > Penaeus vannamei. The sequence goes on from NC_091578.1 coordinate 3,559,642, forward strand.
GAGTAGGGAGAGGAGGTGGGAGAGGTATAGAGAAGGAGGGAGGGATAGAGAGTAGGGAGAGGAGGTGGGAGGAGATATAGAGAAGGAGGGAGGAATAGAGAGTAGGG
>NC_091578.1:3564748-3567248 GCF_042767895.1 Penaeus vannamei
AAATCAAACTTGGATAAGGAGAGGCGAGCAGCCATACAGAGAGAGAGAGAGAGAGAGACAGAGGCAGAGATAGACAGACAAATGTAAAAGACAGACAGGAAAGACCGGGAGAGAGAGACAAACAGACAGAGAGAGAGAGAGAGACCGAGAGAGAGACAGACAGACAGAGAGACCGAGAGCGAGAGAGAGAGAGAGAGAGAAATACACAAAAATGCGAAGAAGCGGACATCTAACCTGTCACTATCTCCAGGCGAAGGTATTCTCTCTCTCTTTTATTTCCTAGAAGAGTATCGGAGCGGACAAAAATAGACCTCCATTGAAGTGTTATTTTTAGCCGCGAGGGAGATATACTTGGTCCCGAATCCAATCTAAGCGGTACACTTTGTCGCCGCGTCGATCTGCCTCGGGACTTGCCTCGCTTTATGGCCGAAAGACACGACACTTTGACCCCTTCTCCAACCTCTTTTTTTATTTATTTTTTTTTATTCGTATTCGTTTCTTCCTTGTTCTGCGCTGTTCTCTTAACCCTTATTCTCATATTTCTCTATTTTTTTTTTATTCGTATTCGTTTCTTCCTCGTTCGCGCTGTTCTCTTAACCCTTATGGTCATATTTCTCTTTTCTTCCTTCTTTTTTTTTTACTTTTCCCCTTTTGATATTCTTTCTTTTTCGTCCTTTCCCTTCTCCTGTATCTGCCTTCCTCTTTCTCTTTACCTTACCCGTCACACCATCATTTCCCATTCCTTTTCATCTCTCTCCCCACCTCCGCCCCTTCTCCTCCCTCCCTATTCCCGTATTCTCTTCCGTCTTTCCCCTACTCCATCTCCCCCTACTTTTCATACATACACCTCCCCAATCGGCCTACCCTCCCTTTCCCAGCCTCCCTCCCCCCTTCCTCCTCTCCTCCCCATCCCCTTTCCCTCCCTCCTCCCTCTCATCACCATCTCCTTTCCCTCCCTCCTCCTTTCTTCCTCCTCTCCTCCCCATCCCCTTTCCCTCCCTTCTCCCATCACCATCTCCTTTCCCTTCCCTCCTCCCCTTCCTCCTCTCCCCTCCATCCCCTCCCCTCCCCTTTCCTCCCCTCTCCCTCCCCATCCCCACTCCCTCCCCATCCTCATCCCCTTTCCCTCCCTCCTCCCCTTCCTCCTCCCTTGCCTCCCCTCCCCCTCCCCACTTCCCTCCTCCCCCATATCCCCCTTTCCCTCCATCCTCTCCTTCCTTTCCCTCTTCCCCCCATCCCCACCTTACTCTCCCTCCCTCATCCTCCTCCTTCCTTCCCCCCCCTCCCCTTTCCATCACGGCGCCCGGCAGGTGAGATGTTCGCTTCCCAATTAAACTCCGTCGACCTTCGTGATTGCGGGGGGGAGGGAGGGAGGGAGGGAGGTAGGGGGGAGGGGAGGGAGGGAGGGAGGGGGGAGGGGGGAGGTCTAGTGGCTGGACGTTGGTTAGGCGGTTGTTGTTTTTTGTTGTTGTTTTTTCTGTTTTTTAGTTTGTTTATGGTAGCGCGCGTGGGTATTTTTTTTTTTTGTGTGTTTTAACGTTTTGTTTATTTTCGTGATTCTGGATCTCCCTTCCCCTTGCCCTTTTTTTCTCGTTATTATTATTTATTAATATTATTATTATTATTATTATTATTATTATTATTATTATTGTTATTTTTGTTTTTGTTTTTGTTAGTAATTATCCTTTCCTCGTTGATTCTTCCCTTCTTTATTACCCTTTATCACGGAAAGTACATGTTAAGAGGAACGGAACGCACAGGTCGGGAGGAACGGAACACAACTGGGGAGGAATGGAACGCACAAGTGTGAAGCCGGAACGCTCAGGTGAGAAGGGACGCGCAGGTGAAAAGGAACGAAATGCACAGGTGGATAGGAATGGAACACAGTGGTTGGGAGGAACGTAACGCACAGGTAGGGAGGAATGGAACAGGTGGGGAGGAGTGGAACGCGCAAGTGGGAAGCTGGAACGTTTAGGTGAGAAGAGACGCACAGGTGGAACGGAACGGAACGCAGAGGTTGGGAGGAACGGGACGCACATGTTGGGAGGGACGGAACACAGGTGGGGAGGAATGGAACGCACAAGTGTGAAGCCGGAACGCACAGATGAGAAGGGACGCATAGGTAGAAAAGAACGGAACGCGAAGGTCGAGAAGATCGGGACGCACATGTTGGGAGGGACGGAACACAGGTGGGGAGGAATGGAACGCACAAGTGTGAAGCCGGAACGCATAGATGAGAAGGGACGCACAGGTGGAAAGGAACGGAACGCGAAGGTGGGGAGGAACGAAACGCACAGGTCGGGAGGAATGAAATGCTCAGATAGGGAGGAACGGAACGCATAGGTGGATAGGAGCGGGACACAGGTGGGGAGGAACGAAACGAACAGGTGGAAAGGAACGGAACGCACAGGTAGGGAGGAATGGAATGCTCAGATGGGGAGGAACGGAACGCATAGGTGGGGAGGAACGCAACGAACAGATGAAAAGGAACGGAACGCAC
>NC_091578.1:3574748-3587248 GCF_042767895.1 Penaeus vannamei
CTCTTTTCTTGGGAGTGTTCCATGTGCTCTTCGCTGGTTGGTAGTGCCATGCAGGTCTCTCTTTCTTGCCTCTCGCAGCCAGTATTGTTGCTTGAGCTGGAAGGCTGCCTCAGGGGTGGTGCTTACACTCCTTTTTTGTTTTCTTTTTTCATTTCTTTTTTTTCTTTTCTTTTCTTTTTTTTCTTTCTCTAAAGATTTGTAGACTTTTCTTTTGCCTGTATTCTTAAGGATATTGTTGATATTTTTTAAAGGGGAACATCTTGTAAATTGTTCATTGGAGAATTTTCTGTGCTTAGGCATCACTTTTTTTTCTCTTTTTTCCATTTATTTTATTTTATGTCCAAATACAACAAACAGGAAGTTAAGGATTTACAGAGAGAAATGCAATATATGTATGAAATTTGGATGGTGATATTCATAAACAATACAAAAATATTTTAAACTTTATTAATTAAATCTCAGCAGTTCTAGTACACATGAATGACTTGTTTTACCCATATCTTAAAGTCAGGGAAAAGATGTAGGATTTTTGTAACTCCATGAAATGAAATGTTAATTGGAATTCTAACTGATTTTGCATTCTGCATTTCATAATAACGAAAGTTTGTATGTGATTATTATCATATTTTAAGGATAGTCACATGATGTTCCCCATAACAAGTTATAAAAGAACCAAAGTTCATTGGAAATTTGTTTTGCTTCTGATGAACTGCATCAGAGAAAATATTAAATGAATAAAAGCTATGTAGATGGAAAAAAATGAACAATACAGTTAGAAAGAATAAGCAAATCAAGGAAAGTAGATTCCAAAATAAGATTTTTATTTTTTTTTTTATTATTTTTGTTCTTTTTTATCTTGTTTTTGAGGCAGGCTCTTCCCTTCTGGCTTATGGCAAGGCTGTGTACCATTTCCTTCAATGTCAGAATGAATACTGACATTGTTAGCTGATTCATTGTCTAATGTTGTATATTACTCTGACCAGCTCATGTAGTTCCGTGTGATTAACATGTTGAATATCGTTATAAGCAGTGATGTGTGTGGTTATTTGCAAATATAGCAGTTTGTCATGTGTATTAAATACATTATTGTCTACTGACTCGAATGTTTTGATATTATAATTTTTCCTTAGGCTCTAACATAGTGACTCACATTGATTATGCTGATTATGTAAGTACTTATGTAATGCTAGAATGATATTGTGAAGAAGACAAGGGCAAAAGTTTGTACATTATCTATTCATGTTTTTATTTATGTCTGGGTCCCTGATTATTGTGTTGTGTCTATAGACATACATGTATATATGACTATAATAGTCAGTTGTGTTATGATTTTTACCTGTGTCCTCTGTATTATGATTTTTTAATCTCAGTTATTGGCTTGTCCTCATATTTTCTCAGTTATTTAACTCTTATAGATATTCTTACTGATTTTCTTATTCTTCGTATGTGGTAGTATTTTTTTCCAGCATATTTTAAGAAGAACTGACCTGACCATGTTTATTGTCTTAACTGTATGTACCTTTTAGGCAATATAGAATAAGAGCTTTGCCCTGAGTGAAACCATTTTTTATTCAACAGGTGATATTAATCTATTGTATGGTTATTATCCCTTGGGGGATCAAAGGGATATACCTTGGTCTAAGGTCGGCTTTCCTTGTCCCTGGTATTGAAATGTACATATTATACAGGATTTTTCCACATCTCCATTATGAATTACATTGTATTGAGATAGATGGACAGGTTGACCTTTTTGTCTAAATTGCCATCTTTGAAATGCTGTGTAGGGTGAAATGTGGCTATTTTTCCACAGCATGTTCATTTGCTGGTAATGTGAAGGTCTATCTGACTTTGCTGATAGTCTGTCAGGCCTTCACATAGTCTTGCTATTGGGCAGTACAACAGCAAATGGTCTGTGTCCTGAGCTGCTTCTTGGTATGCAGGACAGAGAGGGGAATCATATGGTCCCTACAGCAATACATGTTCATTGCTGCTCTACCATGGCATGACCCTTGTCTTTCTGACAGGGTCCATTGTTTTCTGGTTGTAGTGTAAAATCTTAGCACAGGTTTTGATAGGTTTTGAATCAGGCCTCTGGCCCATGGAACTTTCTTTTGCCATTCATGTAGCCAAACTGTTGCAAAGTTTCCAGGATTTCATTCTGGAGGGAGCTGGGACCACACATAAACTGCATTGGGGTATTTAGGTATTCATCTATCAGATATGCATACTTCTTTTGAGTTGCTTATTTTCTTCCGTTATAAGGGAAGTGATTGAGCTCATTTAGGTTCTGCTCTAGTTGTTTTGTTCACTTTGTTTAGATTTTTCTTGTTTTTAGCTGTGGACTCATTAGTACTCTACTGAGGCACAATATTATGCTAAAGTTTAATGTAAATGTTTTCCAAGTTGTTTTGGCAGGTTTTCTTGTGTCATTGTTCCTCATTCTCAGATTTAGTTCTTTGTTTTGAATATTTGTCGAGCAGGCTAGGGTCTGGTTCAATGTTACTTCAAGATATTTTGAGTAGAATATCTGCTATCAAGGGTTGGTTGTTTATTTCATTGTTATGACTTACGCTTTAGTGTTGTTCAGAATGTACCATGTCCAGAATGTCTGCATTTCCAAATTTCAGAACTGTTCCAGGTATGTCATTGGTGAAAACATTGAAATGAGTTAGGGCCAGTCAGTAGGTAACTGTTTTCCTAAGATTGCAGCATCTTTACTAAAATATCCTTGGAAAATATTGTGTCCCAGTCATGGTTCTTAGATTTTATTGTTCTGATCAGCTTAGTGTAATAAGTCTGTTTCACCAGACTGTATCCTAGGCTGCTGACAGGCCTGTGAAGATTGCTCTGATTCCTACTTTTCTCATAGCTTATGTTTATGTAGAATGTCAAGCAAGAACTTGTTTTGAAGTATCTCTTTTTGGTCTAGGTAAGATTCATGTGATTCTTTCAAGAAGATAGAAAGGGTCAGTCTACACTGGATGTGATTATAACTACATTTTTTCTATGTCTTCAGATAAGTGGATACTTGCTTTTGATGTTGATATCTGTCATGGCCATGGCCAGCCACTATATGTTTTGTTTTCCAAGGTGACAAATATTTCTGGGTAGATCCTGCCAATTTTCATGTCTTCAAGCTTTTCACAGGAGCTTTGGTGTTGTGAGTTGTTTTTTCATATCTGTAGAAATGGGTGTTGGACAGGGTTTAGTCCTTGTCATAGCTTAATTTTGCAGGAGTTTCCAGGCATGTCTAGATCTGCCAAAGCTCTTGGGTTGTTCTCTCAGGCCAGCTGCATTTGTGACCTCTGGGTTGTGGGTTTGCTTATATTTCTCCTAGATTTCTTCCTCTCTAGATGACCAACAAAGAATGTAAAGGGATCTATACCCTGTATGATTGTATTTACTGGCATTTTTGGAAAATGTGTTAGATCTATTAGACCTACAATAATGATGACCTTTGTGTAATACACTGAATATTGATTGATAAAATGTGTGTAAAAAGACGAAGAAAAGGATTTTTTGCCCCTGTAGCAGAGATGCTACTGTATATTTCTACGCACTGACTTCTCTTTCATAGATATAAATAGTTTGAACTAGTCTAATATCATTAATAAACATGTGTTTTTAGTTGCCAGATATAGACTGCATTGTTCTTTATGTACTGTGATACTCACATAACTTGTTCTTTTCCCTAATGTTACAGTTTCAGTGATCATTCCTTTTATGGTCATAACATAGTTTGCTACTTTAGACAATGGAGTGTTGCAGGCTGTTTGATTTCAAAACACATGATGGGACTTTCGCAACCTCATGTGGTGTGACTTGCGCTTCAGACATATGCTATTTCTTTGGGCTTTCATTTATGAGTATAAAAATTGCTGATCAGCTTGTTGATAAAATGAGAATTTATATTTTATAGATTTGTATTTAAAAGTGCTTGATGTGAAGATATTTTGTGGCAAAGATAAATATGAATTAAAACATAAATATATATTAGCTCAGTAATGTTTTTTTTATATAAATGAAAGTAATATATATCACTGATTTTACAGCTTGAGAAGATCTTTAGTACGGCTCGCAGAGACCGACTAAACCGAGCCTTGGAGGGAGCAGTTAAACAAACAGAAGGAGGTATGTAATGTGCTGTAGAATAAGAAATATTGAATTTGATGTGCTTTCTTAATTCTTGATGTAGATATTTGTAACAAATCATATTTAGTCTTATTTAGGTAAAGTAATTGTGGCACTAGATGAAGAGCTCAGATTTTTTTATCCTCCTCTTTTATAAAAAGAATTATATATAGGGTACTCAGATGTCTGGTAATGAAACAGAAAATATACCCTTTAAGTCATGGATTTTCCTCTCATATCACTTTATAGCAACATCATTATTTTTCTTATCCATATTGACTACACATTATCCTTCCTGCATGAACCTCCTCCTCCTATTCCTTCTCTCTTCTTCTTTCTCTTCCTTTTTCAATTCCTTTTCATGCTGAGATAGGCCAAAATTCCATTAAGATCATGCCCTCCAAGTAACAGGAACACCTGATCATACCCTGCCTACTGCGAGCTCACTAGTCGTGGATTAACTACCATGAACTCACTGCTGTTTGACCCAGGTCATACAATAGGCCACACCCCTTCATGTATGACCTACAACCTGATCCTGTTGTCTATACACTTTTCTATGAGTCATCCCATCCTGGGCAGAGGCCATCCTTCAAGCTACCCTTTGGGCTTGCCATTTACTAAGGTGGTCTAGCTGACCTGTTAGCCACTGCACAGACATAGAAGTATTAAATCACCTATGTATCATAGACATAATGAGTGCTTATTTTGAAAATTGAATATGAATGTTTTCGTGTATGAAACCCAAAACTGAATAGGCAATTTTCCCAGTGACATTTATCAATTCTTGTAGATGGCAAACCATTGCAAGGTAAATACTGTGAAAATGAGTGCTGTCAGAAGGGAGAATTTGATTTAGAGTTCATTTGATAATTATCATGAGGTATTTGCCTATAGGGCCTATCTCGTCAAAGTGGTGGACTGAAAGGTTAGAAATATAAGAAAGGGGTGAAGGGAGACCTTAGTAAAAGCTGGAGGGGTATTCCCATAGAGTTGTGCAAATATTGTGAAATTTACAGGTGAATTATATTTTTTTGCTAATATTAATCTGTCAAAATGATAGTGCATAAGAATTTGCAGTGCCTTATTATTCTTGACTTGTACTACTTTATAAGGAGTAAAGCAAGGAATAAGCTTTGGACACATATGTTCACTAGTATCTTCAGAAATACTTGGACACTAATACCAGTAGACTTGTACACATAATTTTATGTTCTTGTGAAAGTATCAAGTCTCTTTCATTATAATATTATCTCTAGTTCTCTGGAAGGTGAAATTATTTCAGTTCAAAAAATAGTGTCATAATACAGAGGTTTATGTCCTGGTCTCAAAAAATTCATATGGGATTCTTTTATTCATCCAAGCAGCTTGAGATAGGCCAAGGCTACATCAAGGTCAAAGCCTCCAAGCAGGGACAGTCAGTCATACCCTGTGAACTACCAGTCACAGAAGTACCATGGAAATGCCACTGTTCAGGCCATACCATATGACAGGCCAAACCCTGTAACACATGCCCTCCAACCCTTTTCCTACATGTATACACATTTAGCCGTGAGTTGCAAACCATTTTGGAAAGAGCCCCTCTTCCTCGAAGGGAAGATCCTCTAGGCACCCCCCTTTGGACTTGCGATTTTCCATGGTGGTCCATGATACATTAGCCATTGCATGGACACTTGCCACTCCTCCTATACCTCCCCTCATCATCATCATCATCATTATTTTTCTTGTCCTCTTCTTCCTCCACCTCCCCTTCCTCCTCTTCCTCCTCTTCCTCCTCCTCTCTCTCCTCCTCCTCCTCCTCCTCCTCCTCCTCTTCCTCCTCCTCCTCCTCCTCCTCTCTCTTCTCCTCCTCTCTCTCCTTCTCCTCCTCTTCCTCCTCTCGTCTCTCTCTTCCTCCTCTCGTCTCTCTCCTCCTCCTCCTCCTCTTCCTCTTCCTCCTCCTCTCTCTCCTCTCTCTCCTCCTCCTCCTCTTCCTCCTCCTCTTCCTCCTCTCTCTCTCCTCCTCCTCCTCCTCCTCCTCCTCTCTCTCCTCCTCTTCCTCCTCCTCCTCCTCCTCCTCTTCCTCACTTTCTTCCTCATTATCCTTGTCCTTCTCCTCTTTCATCATCATCATCATTATCATTGTCATCATCTCACACATTTTTGAGAGCCATGTACTCAATGAATAATTGTATGACAGTAGATCAAGAATAGAGAAATAGATAAATAAGTAAATAGATAAGTTTAAAAAGACTTCATGACTCAAACATAATGACTTAGCAGAGGATGGGGAGGTGGAGGAAGTGCTGGAGGATGAGCTGCAGAAGAGTCATGTTGTCGACACGACTTTGCTACTCCACTTCTTTGGAAAGAAAGGAAAGCAGGACCTTAAGTTCGAAGAATTTAAGATGTGAGTCTGTTTGAAGATTTTGTGGCTTGCTGTGTTTCATGCTGACGATGGCTTCTTTGCAATTTTCTTGTTTCTCACATTTATAATTTTTTATTGTTATTAACACATATACATATTTTCTTTTCCTTTACTACTCACATACACATACTATAGAATTTGTGATGCATGAATATGGTCATTTTTGGAAGTAGAAATAGTGAATGTTGGTCCATAAGGTATTGTAGCTTGTTCCGTATCTGTAGTGGTGAGTTCATTACAGAAAAAGCACTCTTCATGCATGATAAGACCAAGAGGACTTTTTAGCTGTTGTTATATCATCTACTAAACTTATTTGTGCATAGTGTTTTACCAGCCATTCATCATAGTATGTGTTACTCTTCTTGGTCTGTGATATTGTTAATCAGTTTGCTTTTTAGTAATGATGCATCATGGCATTAGGTACATGTGGTAATTTGTTAATTTCTCAAAATGAAAACTTTTGACCTGCAGCCTCAAGCACACTCTTTTTTATTTCATTATTTGTTGGGTGTATACAAGTACTAATCATGAACTTTGTTTAACACAATATATCTGATGAAAAGAATAGCATCTTTATTGTCTAATATGGATTTTATTGTCTTCATTTCAGGTTTATGGAAAACCTACAGACAGAAGTCCTAGAGATTGAGTTCAATGAATTTTCAAAGGGCCTGCCTGCCATCACAGAGCTAGACTTTGCCAAGATTTTGTTACGTTACACTTACCTACAGTCCGACCAGTAAGTGTCCTTGCAGTTACTACCAAAATTGCTTGATATTTATATAGAATCTACATTTATAATTTTTTGTTGCCTGTGTTACTAGAAGAATATAAAAGGAGAGCATGTGCTTGTGTCAAACCTCGACTGACAGAGAAATAGAAATTTCCATCCATCAAATTTCTCATTCTGTGCCCTTGAGAGCTTTTACAAAAGCTTGAAATATCAAATGGTAAAGAACAGAGGGGAATAAAGGAAACACCAGTGTCCTGCACTTAATATATTGAGGAATTATCTAGTAATCTCACACCTCGAAGAGCTAAGTAACTTCCAGAGTAATCATTTGCCCTGAATCATCATCCCCTAAATGAAGGAAAAGGACCAACTCCTAAGAAGTCACTCCTAATAGTAGGGAATACCTTTGCCTGCTGTTGGAAAAGACCTTGAAACAAACAAAAAACTTTAGTAACCAGTGGCAACTGTGTGTACATTTGTATGTATATATATGTGTGTGTGTGTGTGTGTGTGTGTATATATATATATTATATATATATATATATATATATATATATATATATATATATATATATATACATATATATATACATATATATATATACATATATATATATACATATATATATACATATATATATATACATATATATAATATATATAATATATATAATATATAATATATAATATATAATATATAATATATAATATATAATATATAATATATAATATATATATATATATATATATATATATATATATATATATATATATATATATATATATATATATGCAAATGTATATATATACATATCTACATACATACATACATACATATACTTACACAAATACATGAGGAAAAAATAGTGGCACTGCCTCAAGAAATGTGCCTGTGACAGCAGAGATAGTGAGTTGCACTCATAAAATCAGGCACTACAAGCCAAGCTACATTTTCCACTGTGCACCCCATATATCTTATCTATTACACTTACCATCTTGTGGAACAGAGAAGGTAAATACACAAAGTCCTACTAAGATAACCATCTGTTTACAATGCCAGAGAACTGGTACAAAAACAGATGGAATTATAGCTGAGGTTGTGTAGGAGACTAATGCTTTAAAAGTAACTATCAACCCTCCATCACTTTGACAAAGACCTTGCACAGGCTATATCCTGAAAGTGCTTTATAAGAGGTCCACTCTCCACTTTGCTGAGCCCATCTGAAATCAAACAGTCAGAGAAATTCAAGAGTGGTTGTATATCTCTGCACCTAGCAGGTAGCAGGAGCCTGTCCTGCATCAACTAACTCATTCAACTTAAAACACATATATGAGTACTTGTGAGGATGTGCTAGATGTAAGAAGAGGCAGAGTGAATGATAGACAGACAGATTTTGGAGGATTCCATCTCAGAGGAAGCCTTCAGTTAACTGCTACCCAAGTGTGTATTGTGAGTCATACAGAAAGTCAAGCAAGTGAGAATTGTAGTATAGAAGATTGTTTTGAAGATCTAAAGTTTTCAGTGTATTGTTTGATATTATGTTGTTCATATTTGCTGAACTCCAAGGCACAGATGGATTTTGAAATGCAAAGATTTCTCTTTACATAGATCAGTCAAATGTTGATCTCTACATATGACAGTGTTTTATGTAGAGGAAGAGATTTATTAGGTTTTCAGATCCTGCTTATTTCCTTTCAGTTAACAAAATAACTTTGATTTGGATGATAACAGAGAAAATTTCAGTTCTCCTAAACATTCAGAAAATGAAATAGAATAAGAGGGTAGGACCATATGGATAAATATTTGGATTGGTTAAGAGATGTTTCTCAGATATTTTTGATAGCTGGGAACACAACCAAAAGGGAAACCCAGTACAGCAAAACCTATTTATTTAGATATCAATTGCAATTTTGTTATCAGCTAATTAAAAATTCTTCAGGATATTTCATTATTAACATCTTCCAACTTTGTAAGAAGTGAAAGAACCTTACTAATAGAGAAGAGAGTGTTTTCTAGTAGGGACAGATACGTTTATGTGTAATTGTATCCATCATTTCATATATGTGTTTTAAGTCCAGTATTTACAAAAAGGTCCTTTTATGCTGAATTTATATTTCTATTTTACAGGCCATAATTTAAAAATAGTACTACACTGTTAATCTTTAAAGCATATGTTTTAGTATCTCTTTTTGTATACAAATAAAACTTGTTAACAACAAGCAGAAGAAATAATTGTTGCAATTTAGTTATGAGTTGCAAATACATATATAATAGAAGGGTCATGTGTGTTTACTAGTGAACTTTGTCTTTTGGTAGATACTACAGAGGACACAGTGTATACTTGCAGTGTGCACTCTAAGAAGATATGTTTTACCAAGAACAATATGATTACATCTATTGTTGTGAATTATATATTCATTTATTGAACTTTTCAGGAATATTTTTGCAAATATATATCTTAAACAACGTGATTGTTGGGGAATTATTTATTTTTTGGTATTTTCCTTTTTTTTTCTATAATGTCCTGACTCTTTAGTATAACTCTATTCTCAAAAACTTAATGACCTAAAATATGTCTTTCATGGAAGAAAAATAACCTGATCAGTGTTTTGTGTATTATTCAAACTCACCAAGATGTTACTTCTGGATGTCTCATAAAGGAGACAAGCATATGATCTTTTGTGTGAAATGCCAGGTAAAAATTGTGCTATAATGTCAAATATCTTGTGTTTTTATTCATTGATATTATATTGAATAACACCTTCATTACCACTCAGGCCTGCAAAGCGGATGTACAGGTGACTGCAGACGCAACATGAGTTTGTTTGTGATATCACTTCACATAAGCACTGTATGGGTATTGATTATATACTGTGTATATCAAGAAACTCCCTAGTAAATTATACTGGATCTTTTTTAGCTTTGTAAATGTCATAGTCATACTTCTGGAAAGGTGATATGTAAATCATTAGCATAATAATTAGGATAATTATATCTCTAAATAATCCTATACAAAGATTAGTAACCCAATGTACATTGTTAGTTTTAGTATTATTGTATGGCATATATGATTTTGAAGAATGATTATTGAAAAGGTATTTGGCCAAAGTTATTGTGTTTTGGTAAATTTGTTTTGCAACAGAATTCTGAAAAAAAGTAATGAGAGTTAATATATAAGCAGATATCATATGCATTTTTCCAGAATTATGACACAATTTTAGGCACTGTAGAACTGATATATTGCTGTATAGTGTAATGATTTTACCACATAAAAGAACCTGGCAAGTTAGGGTTTCGGCAAGGTACACTCTTGCCCTAAATGCTGTTTTACTCCTGTTGAGTGGGATAACTGTAGATTGAGTTTTTTTTTCTGGACTGCATAAAATTATCCCCCCAATAAAAGGAAATAAGCTGATGTCATAGTTAAATTCCAAATGATAAATACCTGTAGCAACGATAATGAAATGGAATTGGCTGTTTGATTAAATTTTGGATAGATGTTTTGGACAGGTTATGTAGTAAACTGAGCTGTGCTGTAGATAATGCTCTCTTAAGCTTTTGGTACTTTACAGTATGAGAGATGGCCTGATATGTTTATATTAGATGACAGAAACAAGGTTTTTATCTGTTTACACTGTTCTAAGTTCTTATATTGATCAGTATACACTGGTGGCTCTACTGTGCTCGGACAGCATTTTTATTGCCATCATGTGTCTATTTAGCATTCATTTTACATTTTACTGTATGTTACTTACTTATAGTATAAAAACTAAAATAGAAAACAATGTGCTCATATTGGGTATCCAAAACACATATATTTGTTAGCTCTTAATTGATGTTGGATCTCTTCCATTGTTCTCCTTGTATAGTTTCCTATGCCTCACACTTCACTTTTTCCAGCATAAGTAAAGTGCTGTTCCTGTAAAATCTAACATACACTCACTCAACACTCATGCAAAGGCAAAAAACACTCTCTCATACCTTCACTCATTTATTCAAGCACTTTCTCTCACACTGTTTCACTCTTGTCTCCACACTCATTCACTAAATCTCTCGCACACACACACACACACACACACACACACACACACACACACACACACACACACACACACACACACACACACACACACACACACACACACACACACACACACACACACACACACACACACACACACACGTATGTACATACGTAGATAAGTAAAAGGAATCAGAAATTGGTCAAAACCCTTACACTTTCTCAGGGGAAGGGGCTAACCCCAAACACCCTAGCTGAACATCCCCAATCCATCTTTGCATACATACATAAAGTACTTACATTAATACAAAATTATGTATAGGCATACACGCATAAACCCAAGCATAAAGATATACATGAATATAAATGCATATGCACAAATACAAATACATGGAGCACATAGAAAAATACATGCAAGCCCCTCAGCGTTGAAGAAATGCTCGCACCAAAATAAAAATGTTCAGAAATGCATTCAGTTAAGGTTTAGCCAACATTGTGCAACTTCTTAGCTATGTTGTTAGAACATTAACCCATTGCCGCCGGGTGGCATGTACGTACATGTTTTGGACTGAAGGCCAGGGGCATCATGTCATGCCCTTTCCCGCGCTACTGGCTCGTCGGAGGGAGGTTGATTTTCTCCGATAATAGCAGCTTCATTTATGTGGTAAAGATTTTAGGCCATGGCACCTATAATGAAGGTAAATCTTCAAAATTTTAATATTTTTATAAATTTTAGCAAAATAAAAGCTTTTAGGTGCTATATGTCGCTCGCAAACTACAGATCGATCCGGGCGCAAACAGGGGAAACTGCCGATGCGCACCAACAAGCCCGTGCGTACGTCAACTTGCCAAATTTTTACCCGTCGGCAATAGGTTAATTTTGGTCTCGGGATAATACTAGTTCAATCTAGGGTATGCAATTGACATTGCTGTTTTATTTTTTAGTCACAAAATGGTGGTTTGCAACTGTGGAAATGTGTAAGTACAGCTTTTTACCCACTGATGTGAGGGATAGGATTAATTCATCCACCAGAGGTCTCTTCTTCCAGTTTAGGGAAGCTTATTATAATAATAATAATAATAAGACACTACTAACAAGATTAATGGAAAAGGCAGCCCCAGTTATTCCAGACAAGTGATTGGAATGATGGGCGAGAGAACTCATTTTTTTATTATATCCTGTAAGAAAAGGTACACTCATATCTAT
>NC_091578.1:3592248-3607248 GCF_042767895.1 Penaeus vannamei
CTGAAGGTGAAACATTTCATTGTTTTTCTTGAAAATAAGACAGTGGATCTTCCTCAGCTAATATTTGAATCAACAGCTTAATAAAATAAATGATTGTCAATAATGTTTTGGTAGTTAATTATGAGATGTAGAGGATTCAAATGTATAAATATGAAGTACTTTTGTGGTTACTTTAGAGCAAATAAATCTTCCTTTTCATTTACATTATTTTCAATCTTTGTCATCTTTTGATTTTTGTACTTCTAGGATGTATCAGGTAGTTATGAAGACAAGTAGTAGTAGTTCATCAGAGTAGATTACATGAAATATTTGAAAAGCAGTGTATAGTTTTGTAGCTGAGAAAATGCCATATAGAAGAAGCAGATATTTGGCTGACAGCTTGAGTTTATTGCTGGCCATATTAAGTGATGGATGTGACAGGGACAAATTTAATGCCTATTTTCAAACTTGATTTTATAGTTGCAGTCGAAAAATACAAAATGAGTTCATACAACACATTCCACATGGAGTGGATATACACTAATTTTTTATGTCATTTACAGTCTAAATAGAACAAAGCTAGTTGTATATAGTAATTGCAACAACATGTATTGTATATTCTAAAGGGTACCATCTCCCTAAAAAATGGGCCAAAAATACCAATTCATGCAGTTTAGAGATGTATACATTTAAAAACGTCAAGCCTTGAAAAATGTCCCATAAGCTTGCCACGTAAAAGTTTGGCCAAAATTTTGATTGTTTTAATGGTTCTTGCATCATACTTATTTGATTTATCAAATCATTTAGTATTCTGTTTTTTTTTTTAATGAAATTGCATATAAGTAGAGGTCATTATGCACTTTTAAATGCATTTCTATGGATATGCATTTTGTTACAAGAAAATGGTATAATGCTTTTCCTAAGAAGCTTAAATTTAGGTATTTGCAGCACAAGTGGTAATCATTGGTCTCTTGTTACATCTTGCTTAGTCGTCTTAGATTATTCCATCACAAATTTGACATATACTATTTTTATTTTTATTCTTATATTTTGTTACTTTTTTATCAGAATTACTCAACTGTACATAATACTGAACTGAGATTGAAAGATAAAAAAGCTTCTTGGCCCTCTTAAGTCAATTACAACCAGAAAATTGCGAATAACTTTGATTTTAAGTATTAAATATTCAAAAATAATAACATATTAGATCTCCAGTAGACAATGTTTAAAAGATATTAGTTTCAATGATTTTAAAAGAAACTGAAAATCTATCAGAAAATAGAAATAGTCTGTCACTAAATTAACAAAATGATTAAGATCACTCGAAGATGGGAAAAAACAATTGTACATGTTTAATTACGAACAGCAGCCAGCATCATCTAAGTAAGTAACACAACTTCATTACCAACTAAAGACTATTTTTGTGGTGTTACAGTGACTATAGCTACATGAATTTTACTGGTACTTAATATGCCTAAATTAGTGAAGTCATGGACAACATAGAGAAATAACCATTTCATAGCATAGATTATTCTTAACCAACTTTGCCTGTCCTTTTCTACACAAGGAATAATATATTCTAAATCTCGGTGTCCTTTTTTCTAGTTTGTCTCTTAAATTCTTGTAGCTCTAGAGGTCCTTGGCAACTCTCTCAAAGCCAGTCCTTCAAATATCTCATGTTTAGAATTAATATTTGTCCATTAGAAAATAAAAACAGAAGATGATATCAATACCTTATGTGAATTTAGTCAAATCTACTATTTTGCAATCTAATGAGTGACAAGCAGAGCTAAAAAGGTCTTATCTGGCTGATATTGTAAGGTATCATATATTTATTTTGATTTTAGCTAGTGAGTAAGAAGGCACTGCTGTCAGCAAACCCCTCTGATTAACATCACAATGCCATTTGAATTATTATGATCCTGTTAGGTGGGCATATTTCTTGACTGCTGTGTTATTGTTATTGTTGACAGCATAGTTTAATTTATTATAGATGTAAGAGAATGTATTTTGTACTGAATATGTACTTGTTGCAGAGTTTTTGCACTATATATAAATGTTGAAATGATTTTTAATAATCAGATTGCCTGATTTTATTGTATATTTGTTATCTGGATTGTTTTTTGTTGATTGACAAAGTTTTTAAAACTGAAGATATGAATAAAGGCCAACAAAGCATAATTTATTTTGAAAAATTTCATTTACATCAATAGATATGTTCGTACATATTGTGGCTAGGATTTTTACTCTAAATCTAGCAGTCAAGTATTTTGACAAATCATCAGTAATAAGGTTCCTTCATTGTGAAGCGAGTTGTCTGATCACTACCACTTTGCCTTCATTTACAGTCTGTCCCTTGAAATATATTGAAAATTCTTATGATAATCTCAATCATTTTCATATGTAAATTACAATCTTTTATAATCTAAAAAAAAAAAAAGAAAATGACATATAGTATGATTTACATGGTCAACAAAACTGACAACTGGACACAAAATTCTTATAGTAAGCATTTAAATTATTCAGTGAAAGAACGCTCCTGCACAAAAGAACCAGTGAACAGACAATGTGACTTTGTGATTTTTCATCCATGCTTCAAAGATATCTGTTTGTGTGTTTTTTTTTTTTTTCGCATGTACAGAACTGCAAATATCCTGCAGTAATAAAAATTATTTATGATTTATTAATGGTTTCCTTTTAAGTTTTCTTGTAACCCTATTTAATGCAACCTTTCAACTCATAAAATTGCAAATTATGCAAGATGAGAAATGCATACATACATAAATAAATACATACATCTATATACATACATATACATAAATACATACATCTATATACATACATATACATAAATACAAACAAACAAACATACATATACATAAATACAAACATACATACATACATACGCACATACATACGCACATACAAACAAATACACACACACACACACACACACACACACACACACACACACACACACACACACACACACACACACACACACACACACACACACACACACACAATTTATATTATATATATATATATATATATATATATATATATAATTATAAAATTCAGATACATTGTCAAGAAATCTGGAAATTGTTGATTAATCTGTCAAATGTTCATTTCATTTTAATTTCCTTCACCATTTCAGCAGCACTCAGTGATAAAAGAGTGAATAAATAATGTATGAATATATATATCTTTGCATAAATAAAACTAATGTTGATATTACATCTTAAAAACAAGAGAAGACAAAAAAATAATGAGAGGTCACTCAATTTCCTTTGTCTGGTGCAGTAGTAATGAATGAAAAGAGTATACTATGTTTATGAATGAGTAATTTCAACACATAGGCAATCTCAGCTTGGTTTGTCTATTGTGGTGTTGGTGTCAGTGTCAGTGTCAACAGACAACCAATAGGTTTCATGGGGTATCACAATAAAATAAACTGTAAAACCGTGTTCCTGTCTCTGCTTCATATGCATCTGAAAATATGTGTAAATTGGTATGTTAACCTGAAAAAGTGATGAATTTTGATATCTAGATTTGGAAGTCAGTATGTAAATTCTCAAAAGGCAGTAAATGAATTTCATGGATGTGTTGCAACAAAAGCACAATGTAAAACATTTTCATATGCAATATATATATATTTTTTCTTAATAGACCTTAAAAATGTCATTTAAGAATAATTGAATAACAATATACAGGTATTCCGTTCCAAATGTATACATAAGTATGTACGTGTGTATGTGTATGTATAGACATTTATATATATGATCCATATAATGAATTAATGAAAGATGAATTTTAATCTTATATTTAGGGTAAATAAGATACACATATTAGATATATCAATTCATTTATTTTTAAAGTCTGCAAAAATAAGTTTGTACTTTGTATTTGAAATATATCACTGTGAAACAAATTTTCACACATTAAAAAAGTCAAAATAAAAGAAAAACAATAAAAGTAAGACAAAATATAACTTAAGCTGACACACTTGGCTGTGGGATATTTACAGGAGATAAAGTGTACAGTCGAACTTCCCCACAGACAACAACAGCAGAGACAACTGGAACATCATCGTGAAATCTTGTCGTTATGTCTAGTATCTGTCCTGGTGTTGGGTTTTGACCATCTCTGAGGAAGAAGGAAAAAAAAGTTAATCAACCACCCACTTCTCTCCTTAATATCAAATATCTTCTACCTCTTACACACCTACACACCAACACATCCTTATTTATCCAACACTTGTTTCATATACTCACTTAGTAAATCATTCCATTTCTCAACTTTTTACTCTCTCTTCAGTTTCGTGTGATCTGTGAAGGCAAGCTTTGCCAACCCCTGCATACATAGTCCAGCCTGTTTTAGCTATTCAAAACTGTTTCATTTGATCATCATAACTACAGGCCAGATTGCCTCTTAACCATACACAGACAGAGCCTGAATTTTCTGTGTAGCAGTCATTCTGGTGACTATTGCAACCTCTTAGCCTTTCCAGCGGGGTGTTTGCTGTGTACAGCTAAACTGTCCGCTCAATCACCAGAGTCATGACTCATACACATTTGCCATCATGAAGGGTAGAATTTTCATGGGGTTTCAGAGACCTGACATTCTATTTGGCTGCAGATATCCTACCCCATATGAGGTTCAGATAATGCTGGGCCTACCTTAGGATACATCTCCCAGACAACTGCAAAACCTGTACTACATAAAATCATTTTACACCCCTCTGGGAATTGGATGCCAAGGATATTGATCATAAGGGCATCCAAGAACTGGATTGAAGACCATCCTATACCTGACTCTGCCATCCCTACTCCTAAAATAATCCTCAAGAAGCTTACCTTTTAGCTCCCTTCTTGTAAAGATTTTCGAACTGGTGAGAGGACTCACCATTTCAAAATGTTTTCCCAAATCTAGGATAACAAGAGCAGAATTATCTAAACCTACTGTACTCAGTGACAAAAAATATTCCTTCTCACTCATCCAGTCATATATTCACAAGTTCATCTGTGAATCCTTATCAATCTGCTCAAAGAAATTTCATAGACAAGTTCATTTGTTCAATCTCTGGACAACCTGTTGACTCCTTTGGTCACTTTTGCATTCCTTGCTTGATTTTCATCTCTAGGCTAACTGGATTAATTTCACTAAATCAAAAATCATTTTGAAAAACCTATGAAATCTCTATGACCTTCACCATTCCAAGCAAGGCATTCATACATAAAAAATTGTTTTCTAAGCCAAGTTAAAAAATTCTTATATAATTTTTTCCTCCCATTATCAACACACTTCCTAAACTTATACTTTTTCTTTACACTTTCATGATTTTGGATAAAAAATAGATGATAAAAACCTCAAGACAGTGATCCTTTTGCTTGGCTGCGATGGCTGGGACTTCCTGTATGGCACATTTGGGAGGTAGACATCAAAATGGAAACTTAGTTGAAGATCTTTGGGAATCTTCCACTCTCTGTCACTGACATCACTGGTTTCATCCCCCAAACTGCAAGCTGCAAGGACTGATTCTAGAATAAGAGAGAAGCCAAGAATCAATCATTTCATACATTTACTAATTAATGTTGTTTATACGTAACCAACATTGGTGCTTGGGCACTCAAAACAACCTGGAATTATTAAAATATACATTTCTGGGAAGTTGTAAGATGAACAATGATTATTGGTTAAAACAAATAAATGTGGTAGGCAATACCATGAACAAAATTTTTAAAAACGAGGCCATACGCATGATGACTGTTACCCTGAATGAAAGAACAGTCAAATCTTCACCTTCCTAATTTTTAACCCATTGATGGTGGGAGGGATGTACGTATGTTCCTTGCCATCAATGTGATTTTAGATTATTCACTTTCTTTGCACATGGATAGCTCTAGAAAAGCTTAGTCCTCTAAGAGTCAATTCCTAGTCCTACCTGATTGCACTATTTACCCTTTTTCTTGACTTGTGAAAACAAAAAATTCTTTATTTCCTTATTTCTATTGTTATTCCAACTATTAGTGACATTATAGCAATGATAATACATATTAATAATTGTAATGATATTAATAATATAAAAAACAAGCATGCATTCCCAGTCTTTCAGTGACTTAAGTCTTAAAAATGTGCATTATTACTACACATAATGTATAAAAATATAAAAAATCTGAGACATAACCATTTTTATGGGTATATTATTGAACTCACTCTTACTAATTGGTCACTAACTCCACTTTCTATTTTCATGGACCCTCATACTACTGCTTATTACTGAAGCATATGGATTTAAAAGCATGCATAACTCAACTTGCTAACAATTTAGTCTTACGTGTACTAGCAGCCATTCCAGGTTTTATGAGAGGGACTGTGTGGCCTCTCCAGAGCACTCGCCCAGGCCCTTCAAGCAACAGTTTTTCTGCAGAGGTTTCCTTCAAAATCCTTTTGTACTCTTTCCATGAATCCACTTTCACATGCAACTGGGAAAAGAAGTGTTATAAAATATTTTAGATACCTGCTCCCATTGTAGAAAGCTTGTAACCATATGACATAAACCTTTCTAGAATCCTTGATTCTGTGATAGAAGCTTGAATATATCATATATATATTCACAAAATTTTGTTTATTGTACTAACAATGCAAAAATATATAATTTAACTTGCAAAGCCTTCTTACCTTTACTAGACAGCTTGGGTAGTAGTCACGTTGGTGCTTTTGTTTCCTTCGCTTTCCTATTTTCCACTCTGGTCTAGTGCTCATATCAATATCACCTTTTTGAGTACTCCTGCATGGGCTTCTGTTCGTGCACTCCTCCTCCTGGTACATACCATGTGACCAGTGATCACCATACTGGGATGTGTCATAAGACCATCTATCATCATGCTGGTGCCAATCTCTATTCCTCTTGCTTTGGTGGTACTCTGGGGAGTCTCTCCATGACTCTGGTGTGCCCCTGGAATCCCTGTGCCAGTCATTCCCATTTCCGTTGTGCCTTGGGTTATTAGACCAATCTCTCCTACCTTGAGATGTACTTCTGTCCCTATTCCACCTATTGTTACCTCTACCATATCTCCAATCATCTCTATTGTTTTCATAATGTGATCCTTTTCCTCTCTCTTTATGACGGCTGTTACTATGGTAGAATCTATCAGGTTCATATGAGGAATCATCGTATTTGCTATAGTAATTTAAGGCCTCCAGTGATATTTCATAGCAATCTTTATGAGGTTTGCTATTAGCAGGCAGTAATTCTGAAGACTCTACTGATACATTCATTATTCTTTTACCCACTACATTAGGGAAAAGGCCTAAAAAGGATCTACGTTTGTGATCATATTCACTGAGTTCTGAAGAGTCAGTTCTTTCTCGCTTTTTCTGAGACGTTGCTTTCTCATTATGTGACAATTTTTCTGTTTCCTGATCATTATCTTTAGATTCTGAAGAACAAGGAGTGGCACCATCTAGACTGGCATAAAATTCTGCTAAAGCATCGTCCATGCCTTCCTTATTTGAGCTATCACAATTAACATCTTTGGTCTCTGCTTTGTTCATTTTGGCTTTAAGCTGTAACTTTGCTGTCTTTCTTGTTGCTTGGTGCTGGTCTAACCTAATAACCTTCTCATATCCTGAAAATAAAGGGATTTTTTTCATTTCCTTTCATTCAGTTTCATTTCAGTTCCTTTCATTTAGTTCTTTCTTCTCAACATCTCTTTGAAATACAGTATCCTTCAAAATGGCAAAAATTTCCAAAACAAACAAATGATAACGGGAAAATCCATAATCACTAGTACATTAAAATGTTATCTAATTTGATAACATAAACCTTATATACATATATACATACGTGTAAACAAAAGGTGTGGCTGATGCCGAATCACCTTACAACCATTCCGTGTGAGGTGAGTATAAACTATATACATGTCCATTTGGTGGGCATCCTGGAGCATTAAAGACTGAGCTTGTTGTATGCTGAGTGGCATATCGCCATAAGTCACTTCTAATTCACCCTGAAAGAAAACAATTGTATTTACTTAGTTGCATCTTAAATATGCAAGATGTGTACTTTATAAGGCATATTGATTGCGCTTTTACATACTGCATACAGATTTGATAAAGACAAAAAGAAATTGCAAGGAAAGGCAAATATGACAACCATCAAATGAGATGGGCTTAGTCATCTGTGGTAACAAAAATACGACCATTGTCATGAAAAAATCTGGCTCAAACATGCTGATATGGAAAAATTTGGCTGAGGGTCAGCATGATGTGAACTTGCCATCATGAAAATTTTGGCTGAAGGCTGGGGTGATAATGTACAAAGATCTTGGAGGATGATTAGACTCAGTGGACTTTAAGGAAGGGGCTTTTACAATATTTCCAGATAAATGAGTGTGGAATGTACCACTTGTGAACCATGACTGGAAGAGTGCCAGCTCCAAAGAGGATATTATTTCCATGCTCCGGATCGTTTTCCTGCCTGACCTGACTGGCAATGCAGGTTTTATTACAGAAATTGGATATTTTGGGAAAAAAAAAAACAAAAAACACACACGTAATAAAATATTACTTACTGTTATCATAATTGCACTGAGGTTTGGACTATATTTAGAGATGATATGTCTCTTACCCTCTACAGACAACATATCAAATGACAAATAGAGACACTGGGAGAGGGCCTACCAGCCACGTACCCCTCAGAGTGGCCCCTTAAGCAAGCCTAATGGCCAGATTTTAGGTTATGCGCAGGCAGAAAACCACCCGGATCCTTTATTCCCTGCCAATAGTGTCTCACATCTAAATTTTCTTACAACACACTTGACTGATTTTTCCAAGCCATGACATTCCTAGTTGCCTCATAGGCCTTCTCTATACAGGACTCTCTCTGAAATAGGCAACCTGATGGGTTAGGTGCAATGTCAGTGCAGATTTCACGATGCAGATGCTGGTCGAGTACATAATCCTGCCAACTGTACCTGGTGCAAAAGGCATGTGAAGATGCACAGTATGGTCCTTTCTCCACATCAACCAGCATCTCAAGATGCTCTTGTTGAGATTTTGTGATTCCTTCTGCCATGAAAATCTGTCTTTTGACTTCTGGTAAAACAGTACCAAGTTGTAAATCATACCAGAAAGATACATAAAGCTCTGTGTAACTGTGTGTTTTTGCTGTAAGCATTTAGCAATTGGACAGGTCTGCCTGGGACATCCACAGATTCCTGGATCTTGGCCTGGGTCCAAAACACCTCTCAACCAAGCAATTCCATTTGCCACAATTGTGGAAAAGTGATGGGATTTTCTCTAACTGATGGCAAGTTTCCTTCTGCCATACCCGCGATATCAATCCCACAGTATTAATGTTTTTCCTCCTCCTCCTCTACTTTCTTGTGAATCAAATGTAGTGATAGTGAAGTAGTAATTCTGATACTATATTGCCAATTTTCATTTAGCCACTTCACTTCAGCAAATCCTCCTTAGACATTCCCCTCCACAAACCATACTACTAAGTATTATAGTCACCTATACTATTTGTATAGCCAGATGTTTATAAATACATTTAAATACCCATCTTACTGTTTTCTATAATAAAGTCCATATCTACTGCACAAACGACTTGTTGGGTTTGCAGTTCTACATGGATAAACCATTCAAGTATCCCAATCTTAATGAGTGATTCAGAATAACCTAGTAATAAAATGCTTTTTGATGTTGATGTAGACTGCAAGTTCCCCATGACTAAACTCAAATGGTATTCTACAGTCACTCAAAGAGCAAGGATGCACTGGATTTACCTGGACTGAATCCAGATTGCTCCAATCTCTGGTGCCTTAGTAGGCAGTCTCTGGTGTACTTCAGAAGGATGAGAGTAAGCACCTTTCCTGGTATGCTGAGCTGTGTAATGACTTGACGATTTCTTAAGTTTCAGCAGTCCCCTTTACCCTTCCAGGAAAGGATCAGAGAGTGCACTATATTCCACAGCAGGTCCGGAGGAATGGTAACACATTACCAGATGATTATCAGGACAGCATGGCAATGCCCATCTGTAGTTCAGCAAAAAAGCTATGGCAGTCACTACACGTGTTGTTAGTACCACATGTGTGACCCTCATGGCATATTTCTAAACATGCACCTGTGCATACTGCCACGAGGCTGCCATGAGGCTGCCAGGGGTCGGGATATAAAACCCAACCTCGTCTGACCTCGGCCTCACTCACTCCTACACTCACTACCCTTTGGGTCAGAACACCCTATCTCCCCCCGACCATCCCGACGACCCGAGGAAGCTGACCGACACCGTTACCACTCAAGCTACCACCTAACGCCGTTAACTTACATCATAAATAAAGTGGTGAAACAACGAAGAAGAGTGTTTCACTGAACCTGCCAATCAGTATAGTGAGACTCTTGATAACTGTATTAGAGACCATTATAGAAGCCATAAATACCCACTGCCTTCCCACCCTTCAGCTTGGAGATCACCTCCCTAACCACCCATGTCCACGCTAACTTGGCCTGAAACAACTGCCTCATATAGAGAAATATAGGTACACAAAATGTTTGGTGTGTAGTCAGTCAGATCCTGGTCATGTGAAGAGAACTGGAGAGAGTCCTAGATAAAGACATGTACCCTGTTGTGACATGCCTATGCAGATTGGTCTTGCAATGAGCGATAACAACTCGGTGCTGGGAGCCTATATCACATGTCCCTATGACTACCAAAGTTCCAAGAGCATGAGAGGATAGAAATATCAATTGTCAAGGTTGTAATTAATCACATGGCTAAAACTTCCCTCTGGTTTGAAAAATTAAGTGTGTGTGTGTGTGTGTTTTTGTGTGTTTTTTTTTGTGTGTGTGTGTGTGTGTGTGTGTGTGTGTGCTTTCGTGTGTGTGTGTGTGTGTGTGTGTGTGTGTGTTTTTGTGTGTGTGTGTGTTTCTGTGTGTGTGTGTGTTTGTGTGTGTGAGTGTCTGTGTGTGTGTTTGTGTATTTGTGTGTGAGTGTCTGTGTGCGTATTTGTGTGTGTTTGTGAGTTTTTGTGTGTGTTGGTGTATGTGTGCGTGTGTGTTTGTGTTTGTGCGTTTTTGTGTGTGTGTGTGTTTTTGTGTGCGTGTGTGTGTATTTTTGTGTGTGTGTGTGTGTTTTTCTCTGTGTGTATGTTTTTAGGTGTGTGTGTGTTTTTAGGTGTGTGTGTGTTTTTGCGTGTGTGTGTTTTCGTGAGTGTGTGTGTTTTTAGGTGTGTGTGTGTTTTTGTGTGTTTGTGTTTGTGTTTGTGTGTTTGTGTTTGTGATTGTGTGTGTGTTTGTGTGTGTGTGTCTGATTGTGTGTCTATCTATCTGTCTGTCTGTGGGTTCATCCATATGGATTTGCATGTGTGTGATGTCACAGGCAAATATAAATAACATATTTTTACTTGTTTGGATAATCAATATCTAATACTACATTGTTTTTATTTCCTTCCTGAGCCAGAGGCACTTATGGGGGGTAGGGGGGAGAGTGGAAATGTCAAAAAAAGCCTATCATAGGTCAATAATATATCTATAAATGTCCTTGGCTTAATACTATAAAATACAAAAAAATGTATGGAATCTGCCAAATAGGTTGTGAGTATTCTCAATAGAAATGAGAAATATTCATTTTAAAAATTCAGATATGATTTCAAATGTGTAGTTTTTATTTAAGCTTAAACAACTTTGAAACTGTTTCACTGAACTGAAAGCAACTCAGATAAAAGTAATCTGAATTAAAGAATGGCAACAATATGGAAAACTTTTCACCTTGAATTCTATTCATAAATATCAAATACCACTTCCATAAAATATTTGGATACAGATCAAATTTGGTAAAATTTAAATTAACAACTAGATTGACCCACCGTTTCTATCAGATAAATTGATTCTTCAGGATACAGGCACTTCCCAATGTCTGTCTCAGCTCCCATATGTTGCCAAAAGTCCCCAGCTTCATGCACTATTCGTACCATCCTTGACTCCGCTAACCATTCTCCACAGGCCATGGCATCTCTGTGACACAAAACAAAATTGGTTTATTTCTGTTTCTTCCGACGGGACACTGCCATTTCCTAATTCAAACATGGCTACCTAAGAAAAAATTATCATTACTGAATAACACTGTATGCTTATAAATTAAAGATAAAAAAACAATATTAATGTACAAAGGTGATGGAAAAGGGATAATTATACCCATAGTTTTCAATTTGATAAAGGTTATCCACTACAATGACCCAAAAAAAATTGACACAAAAAGAGTAATGTGAATTTGGGGTTAAACAGTTTGCATTATAATATCAATCATGTTGCAAATGTTGTGCAAAAGAGAAAAACTCAATATCAAGATATCATGACATCTGATGTCACTCATTTATGACATAATTTTTATGGCAACAATATATGCACAATCCAATTAAAATTCTAATGATGAAGTTCAAATAACATAACAATTTTTCTTTTTAATTACCTTCCCTTCATTCATGCTGCACATATGCCATTTTACCTTTCACATCACTCATATACTTAACAAAATCAGAATTTTGCTGATGGTCACTCCTTAATCATTATTCAAACAATATCGCCAATGCAAAAAAAAAACTAACATTACCTACTTTTGAAGCATGTAATTTGGTGTAGGAATTTGCATCCAACTTCATATTGCCCAACATCATAGACTATGTACACTGAAGTTATTAACAAATAACCATGAATAAGACTTATATGAAATAAATTCCAGCTCTTACTGGCTGCCGCTGATCCCCCACCACTCCCTGTTTTTCTCCTCTTTTCTGATTATTCTTCCTTTTTCCACTTCGTACTTTCCCATGAGTCAAAACCTGTGGCTGAAGCATGGGAGACACAGGAGGGATTTTTCACTGTTTTCCTTCTTTCTTCTTCTTTCATTTGGAATCTCCTGAACTTGTTCTCTTGTGAATTTTCTCTCTTTCAAACATGGGGTGCCCACAAGAAAGAATGTTTGTCATATACCGCAAAACAAGTTTTGCCTAACCTTTGCTCTTTTTCCCCAACCTAACATAACATTACCTCCAATTGATGGATGTGTCTCTCAGGGTGTTGCAAAATACCACCAGAGCTTCCAACCTAATAACCAAAGTAATATCTCAGTGATGGACCCAGTTCACCACCTCTCTTCTGAAGTGTTTTAGGATGTCTAAAGTTTTCTTTTTGTCAAACACACAACGATTTTCACCCACAATAGTCCATGTTCATCACATACAAGTTCATAAGAAAAATAATTTCTTAAAAAAATATTAATAAAAAACAAATTAGTTTCGATTATAATTTTAAAACGTACATACTCTTTCAGTGAGTGTTTCAAAAAATCCAAAGAGACAAAACTTTAACATCTTTTAAAATACTACTGCCATTTTTTTCTGTAAACTCTATCAACTTCCAAGTAGAAAATGAATAAATAAATAAAATACTACTGAGAGCTTCATTACCGTCTTGCAAATTTGGGTTCTTCTAGAAGCATCTGCCGATCACGGAGTCGAGCATCTATCTGTTTCTCCTCAAGCCATGAACCTGATGGATCAACTTCTTTCTGCCCCCAAGATGGAAGGAGCTGGTCACGTCCCCTTGCTCGCAGCAGGTCCCCCCCTCTGGCAGAATAAAAACATCCATCATTATGAAATAACGACAAACAATATTGGTCATTACTGAAAATCAAATAAGCTAATGTCATAAGCAAAAGCAAGAAGAAAGGAGTCGTAAGGTTATTACTGGTAAATATAAGCTCTTTACACAATTTGCATCACTCTAAAGCTAGTGACTGCCAACAATTTCAATAACCATTTTCCGAATGAACACACTATCGGCTGTCTTGGTGTAATCCCTCACTTCCCTCTCCCTTACGGCCAATGTGATAGAGCTTACATTCTTAGAGTAATATTATGGGCAATACATTTTTTCCAGTGTAAAGTTAATCACATTCCCATTCCTACCCTTTTTCATCACAGGACAAAACATAAATACACACTAATGACATCAAGGAAGACACTGAATTTCCTAATTTGACAAGCATAGTCACCACATTATGAAAGCTTGAGAAAAATGCTTTCATAGTCTATATATCTAAATTCATAAACATAATTTCTTTTTTATTATGGTTATACCTAGAAAGTCACCCCTGGTACATTTCCAAACTTTTTTACACATAATAGTACATACACTACAGATTCTTATAAATGTATGGAAAAAATATGGTTTTTCTATGAATAAAAAAACAAACAAAAATATTCATTATTCATCTAATTTCACTGCCTACTTAATATGAATACATACATACATGCACACAGACAAACAGACAGACACAGACACAGACACTCACACCCACACTCACACACACAGATATATATGTATATATATGTGTGTGTGTATGTGTGTGTGTGTGTGTGTGTGTGTGTGTGTGTGTGTGTGTGTGTGTGTGTGTGTGTGTGTGTGTGTGTGTGTGTGTGTGTGTGTGTGTGTGTGTGTGTGTGTGTGTGTGTGTGTGTGTGTGTGTGTGTGTGTGTGTGTGTGCGTGCGTGCGTGCGTGCGTGCGTGCGTGCGTGCGTGCGTGCGTGCGTGCGTGCGTGCGTGCGTGCGTGCGTGCGTGCGTGCGTGCGTGCATGCGTGCGTGTGTGTGTGTCTATAACTAGAATTTAGAAGGGATAAAAGATGACCTGTCATTCTCTTCACGAAAGAAATATAAAAGTAATCAACTTTCCTGAATTTCACTAAGGAACAGCTTGTTAAGGCTATTCTTTAAATATGAAACAAATTTACTTTCAGTGTTAGTCTTTTAATGCATATTACGACAAGATGCAGCTTGGACTGACATCTTATGTGAAGATATACTGCAACTGAGGTCCATAAACTCTTCTTGCCAAAATATAAGAGGTAAAGGATTCATAGCCACTCCCGGAATGTCAAAACCAGAGCCTAATAAATGCCTTCATGCACATATCTGCGATTCTGATGAAAGATTGCTGCCTTCCTTTCATTTTG
>NC_091578.1:3612248-3622248 GCF_042767895.1 Penaeus vannamei
GCTATTAACCTTTTTCCAGGGGATGAAAGGAGAGGCGTACAAGTATGTCACAAGAACGTATGCTATGAAGAAATTGCAGCTGAACCCCGCTGATTTCCGCCGCCTCTGTATATTGAAAGGAGTGTACCCACAGGAGCCTAAAAACAGAGTTAAAGCACAGCGTGGGAAACATGGAATCAAGCTCTTGTATTTAAGGAAGGACATCAGGTTCCTTATGCACGAGCCTATAATATGGAAGTTCCGAGATAGAAAGGTGGGTGATCTGATTTTATGATTATTATTTTATAAGGGAAGAAAAATCATGTTGCCTTTTACATGTGCTTGTTTAGCTCTGCATAGAGGGCAATAATGTTGATAAATAGATGATTAGAATAATGGCTTTTAAAGGAATAGCTCATCTTTATATATCTCTTCAGCCCATTGTTCCCACTGACTCTGTATATGTTCCACTGCGCAGATCAAAAGGAGGAGGTTGCTCCACGCTGAAAGGAAGGATGACCGGGATAAGAGGAGGAGTGTGAGGCAGTTTGAGATTGACCCCAATTTGGATCACATAATCCTGGAGCGATATCCGACCTTCATTGATGCAGTTCGTGACCTGGATGACCCTCTCACAACATGCTTCCTCTTTGCCAAGTTGTGCAAATCACTGAGAAGAAAACAAAGTGAGAATTTATTTTTCTTCTTTTACCTGTTTTTTATGTTCTCATTTACTACTTTCTTCCTATTTCTGTCTTTGTCTCTCTGTCTCTGTCTGTCTGTCTCTGTCTCTCTCTCATTGTCTCTGTCTCTTTCTGTCTCAGCCTCTCTCTACTGATTCTTCTTGAGTAATAAGCTTTCTTGTCTGAATGGTAACACAAATGGTCATGTAAGATTTTTTGTCCTTCCAGCCCTGGTCCACATGTCCAACATGCTGACGGTAGAGTTCATGCATTATGTGATAGCTGCTCGTTGTCTGAAGAAGGTTTTCATCTCGGTCAAAGGCTATTACTACCAAGCTGACATTATGGGTCAGACAGTGACTTGGATTGTACCACACCCTCTTGCTTTGCTGGTAAAGTTTACTGATAAATTACTGGGTTATGAATAGTTTTCAGTAGTGTAGATGGTACTTTTTGTCATTGTTTTAGTAACTAGGATAATGATGGTAAGATGTACTGCACCTTCCTCTGATACATAATTACAACTTTGTTTGCTAGTATGACTTATTTTATTTGCAAATCATCCGTAATATATTTCACTTATGAAATTTGCTTTGGATTTTGCAGAAACAATTCTCTCTTTGTAGTTATAACACTTTGATTATTGATTTTATTTTTTTGATGAATGAATGGTCTATAAATCTTACCGCTTGCAGAAACCACGTGGTGTCAATCTGAAGATTATGAGGACTTTCTTGGAGTTCTACATTGTGTTGTTAGGATTTGTTAACTACCGGTTGTACCAGTCATTGAATTTGCAATATCCCCCAAGGATTATACAGGAAGGTGAGTTTACTGAAAATTAATTTGATACTGGTTAGGAACCTATATAACATATCAGTATAGATACGGTTTGATATAACATGGCCTTATGGGTGTTCTTAGCATTAGAGTCACTGAGTTTTATAAGTAACTGTATTTTCAGTCATATCTGGCTGACACACTGTTTCCTTATCATTCCAGCTGGAGATGGGAAATCATCAACAGAAATTGGTGATTTGATCAGCACGCTAAACAGACCCCTTGTTAAGACTAAGGAGATACAAGAAGATGAAGTACAGATTGATGAACATCTCATGGTAGGTAAAGCCTAACTTGGCAATAATCATGGTAATTGATAAGCAGTAATGAGGAATGATTGAGTATGATGATAATCCTAGTAATTTTTTATTTATTTATTTATTTATTTTATTTTATTTTATTATTATTATTATTATTATTATTATTAATTTTTTTTTTCTTTTTTCTTTCTTTTTTTTTTTTTTTTATTGTCTCTTTCATGTTTCTTTTTTTTCCCTCTTGTTTTCATTCCTCCATTTAAGCCAGTAACTGTGATATATGATATTTGCTGTTGTCTGTGGCACCTGCTACATTCATTTGAAGGCGAAAGAGACAGGTGCTATATCAAAATTTTCCAATTCCGTATATCCTGCCTGAACCCTTTTGACCTACTTAGCACATGTATGTACCATGAAAAGTTTTGATCATTCAAATTTTGAATAAAAATTAATCCAGTTTGCTCATGTTTTTCTCAGTTTCTCTTGTACCTGTTTTCATGATAAACAAGATATATGAAGGCTGTCTTTTGGTGCTTGGTCATCATTTTTAAAAATCTCCTTTGACTTTGAAGATGGTAACTACTGCTTGGATTACACTTTTATTCTCTTCTTTCTTTTCTTTTCCTTTTAAGGGGGACAAGTATGTGTATGCATACTTGCATATGTGTAAGATTTGGATCATGATTATAAAAAAGATATGGACAAAGACTACTGCACTTGTGTTTGAGTGAAATCATTGTTCAAAATCATTAAACAATCTTTTAAAATTGCAAATTATGTTTTTATGAAAAGAAATGTGAATGCCCCTAGTCTTGGGGGGAACTCTTTGAGTTAAAAGGGTTAAATCATATATAAAGGAAATTGCTTTCCAGAATTTTACATATTTTTTATCAATTATTCTTGTATTGCACACCAAGAGGATTGGCAAATTTTTTAGTTTCATACATCAATGGTTAAAGCAAGATACACATGTGCTTGGCTTTGATATATGAGCAAAAACTCTCCAGGAAATCCTGTATTTACCACTTGTCCTAGACGCAGAGCAAACACTTAATTTTGGATATTAGTCCAAAACATAAGCATGTTCAATCTCTTTCAACAGCAGGAAGACGATACTGATGAAACTATATTGGAAGTCAAGCGGGAGAGAGACATGGATGCAAGACAGAGCAAGCTGTTCGAAGGACTGAAGTTCTTCTTAGGACGCGAGACTAACTTGGAGTCTCTTACTTTCGTCATCAAAGCATGTGGTGGTATGGTAAGTCATGCAAAATTATTTAGTTTATTTGTTAAATGAAAGTGGCTCATGGGCAAGCCAGCATTTTATTTGTATGTTTTGATTATCCGTGAATGCTAAGTGATCATGATGCTATCAGTGTGTGTATATTATTTATGCATTCCAAGGCCTTGACATGATTAACATCAAAGTTTTATATCTACGGTGTTTTAACTGTCCACTCTTTTCTTTGCAGGTCTCTTGGGATAAAACTTTTAATTGTGGTTCAACGTATCAAGAGGATGATCAGATCATCACACATCAGATTGTAGATAGACCAAACGTCACCAGGAAACACCTGTCTAGGTGAGGCATTACCTTGTTATGAAGATGTATAAACAAAATGTTTGTTATTGTAGGGTACAATTCTTTTCTAATCATACAGTTTGTAAGCTTTATTTGATTAAATATCTTTATTAACCTATATGATCCAGGTGATGTGACCACCGTATCTTGAAAAAGAAAAAAATTGGCTTGTGAGGCAGTTGACATAAAAATGCTGTCATGGGAAAATTTGGTTGTGGGCCACGGTGTTGCAAACTTATCGTTGTTAGCATTTTGGCCGAAGGTCAGGGTGATGGGAAAGACTTGCCACAAGTGCACAAAGCTCTTGGTGGGTGATTAGATTTATTTGATGTTTAGGAAGGGGCTTTTACATTATTCCCATTGATAAATAAGTGTGGAATGTAATGTTTATGAGCCATGATTGCAAGAGAGCTGGTTCCAGGGAGGATGCTATTTCCATGTTTAGGATCCTAGTTCTGCACACCATCACCAGCAGCACCAGTCATATTACAGAAAATTGAATGTCACAAATAACAAAATGTTACATATTGATATCAAAGGAGATGATATGGTGTCTGTGGAAGGAAAATGGTCAGTTACCATCAGGATGAAGCAAATCATGTGTTAAACATAGACATTGGAAAATAAAAATGCTGAAAATGCTTATGCCAAAAAAGACAAAATAACATTGCAAATAGGAGGCATGGAATCTTTGTCATCTTTGCCAAAGGTTATAGCAAATGTGACACCTCTCACGCAACAGGAATGAAGTAGGTGGTGAATATTTATCAAGTTTGCCAGATGCATTTTTCCAACCTCAGTTCTTTTCATGCATATACGTCCTTATATTGGATATCTAGAAAACAGCAAAACCCAACATAAGATATCAAAAGTCATCTAGGATATTATGTTCCAAAATACTGTGTACCAGTTCAAAAAATAACCAATATCTAGCTGTCAACCACGGCCATTCCCATTACAAAAGTGGCCGGAGCTTAGTGATGTGTCTCGCCTCCGATCATGAGGCAGCTTTTAGGTGTAGTATCGTGTCACGTGACACCCAAATTGGCACTGGAATAAACTGGCATTAGTCACTACACACAAATACTTGTTTGTGCACAGCCTACAAGCCATTTGTAAAGAGTATCCACTCAAATAAACCTAATGCTCGTATTTTGAGCCACATGATAACAGTGAAGCATCTAGATCCAATGAGTTCATATTATGTTAATAATGTAACCCATGGAAGTGTTGAAATATATTAAGTATGAAGATGGTAATCGATAATGACACTTACTATAACCATTATTTGCTTAAGTTTTTGTATATTACATATTTTCAACACACAGCATTTTTTTTACCTGTTTATGCCTGGTGGGCATCTATACATGCATTGCCTACTGTGATTTTATTTTGGTCATTTTATTTACTTATACTGCATAAGTCAGCATTAGTTTTTCATCAAGGAATCAACTTAGAGCTCAGATGTTCCTTGAATTTTCAAGGGGGAAAAACTTATTATTAATAGTGTTGATAATGAAGGTGATAGAAGTAGAAGAAAAATTACAAAAATTCAAGATGTGCAGTAAATAGAAAAGATCAGTTAGTTATAGAAATCAAGGGAGCAAAATGATTGCAACACTGTTTATATAAAAGAGAAGTAAATGGACAGTCTATAGATCTGGTGCTTATACCTGATTTGTTTTGTTAAATATAAGATCAGATTATATTCAAAGGGGAATGATAGTGATATTGTTGATTCTTGTAGTCATGTTAGCTGTCATTTTCATAAAGTTTGGTTTTAATTCTTCGTCATCTTCTTTTTCAATGCAGGTACTACGTTCAGCCACAGTGGGTTTATGACAGTATCAATGCAAGGACACTCCTCCCAGTTCAGGACTATTTCCCAGGTGCATCACTCCCTGCTCACGTCTCACCCTTCGACACAGGTGAAGACAGGTACATTCCACCTGAGAAACAGAGGCTGAATGCACTTCGCAGTGGAAAACCAATCCAAGATGCAAGCAACTTTGTAAGATCTGCTGAAGAAGAAGAACTTGATAGGTTTGATGATGTTCAGTCAGATGATGAAGATCCTCTTGAACAATATCAGGATTATGATGAGAGTGATTATTACAAGGAACTTGATGATGATTATGAAGAAGATGAGGATGACGAGAAAGGAAATGATGACGGAGAAAAGAAAGAGGATGAAGATGGTAAGTCGTCTATCATTTTTGTTTTTGGTCTTTTCATTAAGTTTTTATTCTTTTTGGAAGTTTTTAAGTCCTTTTCAAAAAATTTGTTCTTGTATTTGTGTTCACCTTTTCTGTATGTACACATCTTGCTCAAAATCATGAAGTATACATTAGTTCTATTGTAAAATTAACCATAACCAATTAAAATGTAGGAAATAGTGGATTTTGATTTGAATAATTTAATTAAAAAATGATCATTGACAAATATTAATTTCCTGTTTGTCATTTTCAGAAGAGTTTGAGATACCAGAGAGAGTGAATGAAAGAAGAGTAAGAAATATGGCTGTACAGAGAGGAAGTCTGTTCAAGAAGGAAACTACTAAAGAGGAAGATCAGCTAGCAGAGTTAAACCTACGCAAACTACGCTTCAAAACGAAAGAAAAGCGCTTCTACGAGAAACTGAAGCGTAAAGAAAAGCAGGCAGATGCAGCTAGAGAACGCCTAGCATACTCAAGGATCCTTATGGAGAAGGAAATAGCACAGAAGGAAGCAACAACAAGGGAAGGAAAGGAAAAGCATTTCATTAATGAATTAATTGGTGAAGATATAAAGCAGAAAAAAGAAATGCTTGCAAAGCGGAAAAAGGAAAGGATGGCCAGTAAGGCCAAACTTAAGAAAATGGACAGAAAGCAAATAAAAGCTGAAGAAAGGAAAAAGAAGCAAAAGTCTTAGCTTATGGGGTAAAGCAGCTAAAGGAAAATCTTGAAAAATAGAAATAGAAAAGGAGAGATAGTAAGACAAATATAGTAACAGTGGGAGAATTGCAAAACTGAACGGGAAAGGGTACAGGAGGGTAGAAAACCATTGGAGACATCAAGTGTGTTCGCCAATTAGTTTGTTGTTGTTCTGAAAACTACAAATAATTAGAATGTGGAAATTTTGATATTTTATTTTATTTTATCTTTGTTAATGTATTGTATCATAGATTCTAAAGGCTTTTGTCTCTCTTTTTTTATCAGTGGCTTAAGTTTGTCTTGTATAATCTATATTTGAAGAAATATATCTCTTTTGGGGGGGAGGAAGCCCAAAAATAATAATAATGGAAAATTATCAAGATATTTTGTTACCCTCATATTACATTTTTATCATGGAAAAGGATGTGTATATGGGCATGTGCATACACACACTCAAATACACAATATACAGAATTGTGTGTTATGTAGATATAGAAAGATATAAGCAAGATTTAATGAAAATGAGAAAGCAGTCGCATTTCATCTTCAGGTCTGAGGTGGAAAGGGAGAGGAGGGAGTATAAGGGGGGGAGAAGAGAAGTAGCAGGACAAGTGACAACAGGTAAACGAAAGTGATTTGGAGGGCTGGTCAGGTCAATGAATCAGATGGTTTATAGGAAGGGTGACCTGCATAAGGCAGAGGATGTGGGAAGCAAGGATGCTGTTGACAGGAGAAAAACCACTGTTCATGTTGAACCTAGGCAGCTGCTTAATCAAAGAAAATTCAATCAGTCTGCAGACGTGAACATCAACAGTAAGAAAGATTACCTGCAGCTGGTCAGTTCACCGGATGACCTGCATCCCACGGATGGCAGAAGCAGAGAATGTGGACGTGTCCCTTGGACATACACACAAGCACACTCGCAGTTGCACACACACACATACACTAAACTAAACATATTTTAATAATAATCACATCACAAAGCAAAAACAAGCAAAGAAACCAAAAACTGCAAAAATGTAGTTTATTCATACTGAATAGCATACTTGTAGATATTCAAGAAAGCCTGTAGAGAGGCCGAGGGCGAGGTAATTGAGAGAGCCCTAGGCCCTGAGCAGACAGGAGAATTAAACTTGCTGCAGAGAAGACGAAGTGTGTATATTATCGGCGGAAAATGCGGTATAAATACAAAATGGTCAAAGTAACACTCCTGGATCGTTTGTGGTTGAGTGCGCTGATTGGCCGACGGCTGCATCTTCCGCCTCGCGGGGAATCAGCGCCGCGGACCTAGGCATGCTTGCCTGTCGGCTGACTCGTTGTAAGGGCAATTATGCTGAGTGAGGCAATTTTCAGAGCGAGACAGCGCCGGTGCCGAGGTGATTGTGGCGTACGCCACAAGCCAAAGAGTTAAACACGTCTTTGAAACGGAGAATGAGGTTTGATTCCCTAGTGATTTAGTCTTGATTTTACTTTGTTTCATAGCTATAAATATACTAATATGAATTCCGACAGAAATTATACATGTGAAAATCATCATAGTTAAAACAACTAATAAGAATTTGAGATTCATAATTTTACTGTATATAAGATAGTTCAGACTTTTTATAACTAATCTCAATGTTTCCAGTGTGTAAACTATTAAATATAGATATCTAGTGGACAAGGAGAAAGAACGATATTTATATGGACAGAGATATATCGATATATAACAGAGATGGAGATAAATTTAGTGTTTTGTCTATTCATATTAATGAATGAATCTTATTTTTACTCTGGTTTCATCTTTTTAGACCTCTCATATATGTATACACACACACACACACACACACACACACACACACACACACACACACACACACACACACACACACACACACACACATATATATATATATATATATATATATATATATATATATATATATATATATATATATATACATTTATTTATGTAGACATACATTCTAAATATATGTACGACCGAGCTCTGGTTTAACCCATATATGTAATATACAGTAGGTTAAGTTACCTGAGAAAAATACTTCATTTTGGTGTTGATGAACATTACGGCTTTTACCAAATCAGTTTTTGTTCCTAGTACATTTTGTATTTAAGGATAAGACATATATACATGAAGTGTTTATAGGCGTGAATGTTATTAGCAATGTTGATTATTAGTATATGTTTTTTTGATACCTTGGCATCACGAAAACGGAAACTATTTGTGCTTCTATAATAGAAAATGTTTAAATTATTTGCAGGATGAACTATCCTAAATTTTGTAATTCGCTAATTCTACAAAAGAACGTGGGATATATACAAAACCGTGCACTAGATGATTTTATAAACCATTATTATAGGATATGTTTCATATCTTGTAGCCTATAGCATTTACTGCTAAAAGACGCGAGGTACCACAAACTTAAAATACATAAATTTAAACATGTCATACTTTTTACGATATAATTACTATGGCTATACGGAAATAAACCTTAAACATTCATTGGATACAGAAAACAGAATGATAAAAAACTTTTATAAATAATGTTAAGGACCCAAATCAAATGTAAAAACGATTTTTGTCATCTACAGGTTCTTTACAAGAAAAATCGGAAAGTAAAATGGAGGCCACAGGGGCATTAGCCAATGCTTTGCCACTCTGTACCAAGTTAAATATTTGATCAAAACCTTCTTGACAACTCCTGAGAAGCGTAATAAAATATAACGGTACCTCCGTACCTTAACTTCCGGGTTACTACTTTTTTGTTTTAACTAGTTTTCTTTTTTTTTTGGATGCTGACGAGTTGACATTTACTAGTTCGTTTGATAATATGATATATAAACTCCAAAAACCTTGCTGGGTGTAAGATTGATGGTAAGTATTTAGTTGAAGCGAATACATTAAAAGAAAATAATTTATGTGGCGAAATTCAAAGACATTTCTGCATAATGCTATTTCTGGACATTAGATACATCAATTTTCCCAAACAAGGATACTCAAAAAACGTCCTTTTAACTTAGAGTGGCATTACTACGACAGAACGATCTATTCGTGAAAAGTAAAATGAAAACTTTAAAGTATTAACAAACTCACGGAAAGTTAGATATAAGGTATTTAATATTCTTCGAGAACGTACAGCGATGCTACTTTGTTTATTTCATGCGCTCGCGAGTTTGAATAGAGTGTTGAATAGTGTTATGCTCCTCTATTCTTTCAGTTTGTTTATGTCTTGTGTCGGAAGGTGTCTTACTAGAGCCTCTCTGTCTAATATATTGGTAATTTATCACATATCCGTCGTAAAGTTGGAGGATCGTTCACGTCTTGATAAAGGTAAGGTAGATTGTACCTTTCAACTCGATAAATTTCGTTGCCTGTCTTATTTCGAAGGTGAGATGCGTAGACTCGGGGTGGAACGTCAAGTGCCAAGAAAAGAGAACTAGGAAAACATTTCTTATTATTCGTCTTAGATTTGGAAGACACTGTCATATTACAAGCGAAGACGCCTAGATTTGTGGGAGTCAGTGTCATGCGACACAAGACACGTAAATTATGGTGTGTTCTCAAATATGTCGGGGACCACAGGAGAGGGTGAGCGTGGTGGAAGTGCACGTAGGCTGAGACACAGCTTACCTGGGCTTAAGTGGGAAAGGTAATGCTGTTTCCTCGCCAGATGGAGGAGTAGTCTATGCTATAGGAAGTCAGCATCTATTGTTGGAATATGAGGGTGTATTCAAAGTTTGGACATCT